>NC_088332.1:20122500-20255000 GCF_036884655.1 Musa acuminata AAA Group
AAATGAACTTCCTATCGATGTTATTTATAGAATTAGCATCTTAAAATACCATCATTTCGAGCTCATTTGATTTTTATACGTCAGTATATAATATTTCATCCCTGACATATATCTTATTTCATTCCTTTGTAGTGTTTTTAGTATTTTATTTATGAGTAACTCTAATATCTATCTAATATTCTAATTATAAATCTAATATATGGTATGATATAGACTCGAGCATGTTGAATCTCTTTTTTTTATGATGAAATCAATTGATGAAGTTATAATCTAGTGTGCGTTTGAGCGATGTAGGATTAACTTCAACCATGGAAAGGTAAATCGATTGAAGTAGGAAGAATAAAACATTAGGCCAGAGTGAATTATGTTAGAAGATTGGATGTCTGGCCGGAGGACTGGTCGATATGCCGGAAGAACTTCGTGTTATGAGTTCGAGCATCAAATTGAAAGAATAGGACATTACGTTAAGATCGAATGTTGTAGGAGTCAACATGTCGAAGGATCGAGCAATATGCCGAAGGAAAGGACAATGCGTCGAAGGTTCCGATGAGGCGTTGGATGAACCAATGATATGCCATACAACATAGGATTCATGTTTGTAATCGATTGTGTCTAGATTGAAATAGTTTAGGTCTAATTAAGTTAGTTTCCGGTATAATCAGCCAAACTCAATTATGGGCCCGTTAGGCCTGAGTTGGAACTATTTTGGTTAAGTGGAAGACTCATTCAGTGACCCATAGCTGGCCTAAGTAATGCTACCACCAAGTCAAGTGGTGGAACCGCCCATGAGATAGTGTACATCTCCGGAAACCCGAGCGGTGGTGTCAAGCGGTGATACCACTAGACATAATCTCCCAAATTATGTCAGGTGGTGGTATCGAACAGTATCAGTCTGACAGGTAGTGGTACTATCTAGTGTTAGACTAACAAGCAATGGCATCGCTAGTTGTCAGTCTAGCAGGCAGTAGTACCGCCCAATACTAGCGGTGGTATCGTTAGTACCCCGAAAACCTAGGATGAAACCATTTTTGGCTCCAATTTTGAAACCATTTGGGGCCTATAAATACCCCACTCATCTCTACTTGGTTAATAGAAGAACTTGAATGAAAACTTATGATCTAAGTGAGAAAATACTATTGTAATCCCTTGAGAGTTTCCCTCTCTTGTTCTAAGTTTAGATTTTTGTTTAAGGGAGGGATGAGTGACTTTTAAAGGTTTTCTCCTAAACATGTGAAAAGGAGAAAGAGTTGTAAGAGGGTAGTTGATCTTTGTCCATTAAAAGAAAATCGATAGTGGAAGCTGGTGGCCTCAACGGAGGAGAAATCGGGAGTGGACGTAGGTCACGATGATCGAACCACTATAAATTCGGTGTTCTATTTTCCTTTACTATTTACATTTATTACTTACTGATTTTATTACTCACTTCACTTTACACTTACTGTAAGTCAAGCTCACTCGATATCGGTTTTCATCGAACAAAATATTTTGAATCATCAAAAAAATTTTGATAGCACTAATTCACCACCCCTCTTAGTATCGTTTTCAATTCTAATAAAGCATATAATAGAGTTTCAACATAGCATGCATAAGGTTATTTTTTTCTTTTATTTATTTTTTATTTGATTATTTTCCAAGTCAATTTTAGAAACCACTAGATTTGATTGAATCTTATACATTTGTCATTTGTTGAACATTGTCTTTATGTTAATAAGATAAGTTATCTTAATTAAATTAATCATCTTAAAATTCTTGATGAGAAATATTTTACTTTTATGTAATAAACTAAGATAGCTATTGACAAACAAAATATCATCCAGATATAATACCAATATAATAAGTTTGTTCTCATTGATTTTCAGATATAAATAATAATTAACAATATTTTTCTTAAATATAAAAAATAACGATATCATGAAACTTTATATACTATTATCTAGAAGCTTGTTTATGGCCATAAATAGATTTTTTAAATTTGCATGCCGAAGTTTATATTTTTTTCTTTTCTTTATGAATTATTTAGGTTAATCCATATAAATTTTTTATCTAGATTTTTATTCAAAAAAATTATTTTCACAACCATCTGATATAACTTAAAATCATAATGAGTCACTAATGTTATAATAATTCTTAATGAATCTATTAAAAAATTAGAAAAAATATCTCGTTATGCTCGATGCTTTATTTATGTGTAAAATCTTTAACCATAAGTTAGCTTTATATTATTCAATATTATCCTTTGAATTATGTTTAGTTTTAAAGGCCTATATATAATAAAGTCTTTTATAATTATTGTTGGGAAACCTTAGGGAGTATCACATATGTAGCAAAAAATAGAAACAAAAATAGGTTTCTTGAAATAATTTTATCGAATCGTCATGCAAAGATTGGAAGTCTAAAACTTGAGAAACTAAAAACTTCATAAAGTGTGTGAGACTTTCTCACTTAAGGGAACCCATATATCTCCTAAGATTGTAGATCCTAGCCTATGGATGAAGGAACTCTTGCAAAATCCTCTCTAGTGGTAATCCATTAGGGTTAGTATATCTCATATTTATAATTCGTTGTAAGTTTTGGCAAGACCTAGGAGATTGGTAAGATGGACCTAAGGATGGGAAATAGTACAAAGGTTATTGTTGTTGCCATTGGTGAGATCACCCTACATTTGCCCAATGGAGTTGTTCTTACATCAGATGCATGCTACTTCGTTCCTTCGATCATCAAAAATATTATTTTTATTTCTTATTTGATAAATAATGGGTACAAGTTTGTTTCTAGGAATAGTAGTTGTTCATTGATTTTGGATGATGGGATCGTCAATAGGGGAACCTTAAATAATAGTTTATTTATGTTAGATGTTGCTCCACGTGTTATGAATATTGGTGTGTCTAAGAGAAAGAGAGATAAGGTGAATAACACATACCTATGACATTGTAGACTATGTCATATCCATGAGGGAAGAATTCAAAGGTTGCTGAATGATAGATACTTAAATCCATTTGATTATGAATCATATGCAACCTGTGAGTCTTGTCTTCAAGGGAAATTGACCAACTCTCCATTTAGTGAAAGTGAAGAGAGAGCCACTGAGTTGCTACAACTCATACACATTGATGTATGTGGTCCTATTTCAACTCAAGTCATAGGTGGTTATTCATACTTCATTATATTTATTGATAATTTCTCTAGGTATGGATATGTGTACTTAATGAAGTATAAGTCTAAAGCCTTTGAGAAATTTAGGGAGTATAAGAATGTGATAGAAAACTAAATTAGAAAGAGTATCAAAACTCTTCGATCAGATCGAGGAAGAGAGTACTTGAGTATAGAGTTCACCCAATTTCTAAAAAACATAAGACCATATCCTTATGGACTCCTCCTCATATACCTCAGCTCAATGGTATATCGTAAAGGAGGAATCGTATATCGTTGGACATGGTGCAGTCTATGATGAGTTTCGTCAATCTTCCCCTATCTTTCTAGGGCCACGCTCTAGAGTCTGCAGCTTATCTTCGAAATATAGTTCTATCTAAGGCGATAATGTCTACACCATATGAGATATGGAAAGGAAAAAAGTCCGATCTTATGGTTGTTAAGATTTGGGGTTGTCCTACCCACGTTAGGAGACACAACCTCGACAAGTTGGAATTAAGGATGGAATGGTGCAAACTCATAGGATACCTTAAGGAAACTTGTATATATTATTTCTATTACCCCAAGGACCAAAAGATCTTTGTTGCTAAAAGGGTAGTGTTTCTTGAGAATAAACACATTCTTGGATGAAATAGTGAGAGTATGATAGAGTTAAGTGAGGTTGGAGAACCTCGCTCAAGCACCATTCTACAAAACGAGTCTGTTCGGGTACCTAGCATATATGTTCCAACTTTGTGTAAGTCTAATAGAGTATCCATCCCTTTGAAAGATATGTCAGATATATTAAGGGAGATGACATTGAGGATATCAATCCTCAGACCTACAAGAAGGCTCTTACAAGTATAGACTCCAAGAAGTGGCAAGAGGTCATGTGTTCCGAGATGGATTCCATATACCCTAATAATGTTTGGAACTTAGTTGATGCACTTGAGGGTATTGTACCCATTGGTTATAAATTGATCTTCAAGAAGAAAATCGGAGTAAATAGAAAGGTAGAGACCTATAAGACAAAACTAGTGGCTAAAAGGTATTATCAAAGGCAAGGTATTGACTATGACGAAACCTTCTCACTTGTGGCTATATTGAAATCTATCAGAATTCTATTGGCCTTTACAGCACACTATAATTATGAGATCTAGTAGATAGACGTGAAAATCATGTTCTTCAATGGCAATCTCGAGGAGGTGTATATATTACAGTATGAGGGATTTGTGTCGAAGGAAAGTCTAGATAAGGTGTGCAGATTACTTAAGTCCATCTATAGACTCAAGCAAGCTTTCCAAAGTTGGAACATAAGACTCGATGAGGCAATTAGATCTTATAACTTCGTTAAGAATAAAGATGAATTTTGTGTGTATAGGAAGGTAAGTGAGAGTGATATTACCTTCTTGGTGTTGTATATAGATGACATCCTAATTATTGTGAATAGGATAGGAATGCTCTCGATTGCTAGGGCTTGGTTATCTAGACACTTCTCAATGAATGACTTAAGGGAAGCTTCCTATATTTTGGGGACTCAAACCTATAGAGATAGATCCAAGAGGGTGCTTGGCTTTTCCTAGTATAGGTCGATAGACACCATTGTCAAAAGGTTTAATATGAAAAATTTCAAGAGATGTCTCATACCGATGAGATATGAAATATCACTTTTTAGGAATATGTCCCTAAATACTCCTGAAGAAAGGGTAGACATAGATATGATACTCTATACCTCAACAAAAGGGTCTATCATGTATGTTATGTTATGTACCAGGCTTGATGTAGCGCATGCTCTAAGTGTTACGAGTAGGTATCAAGCAGATCTAGGTTTGAAATACTAGAAGACAATAAAGTTTATCCTTAAGTACTTGAGAATGACTAAAGATTTTTTACTAGTGTACGGAGGAGGTAGCCTCAAGATTGAGGGTTACATGGACTTAAGCTTTTAGTATGATATTTTAGGAAATGATAAGGAGCATTACATGTATAGTGAAAAATTAAAACAAAAATCGTTTCCCAAAAAAAACATTGGATCACCAGGAGATGATCGGGAGCATAAAACTCAAAATAACAAAGCTGCATCATGGGGTGAGACATTCTCACATAGGGGAGCTCGTATATCCCCTAAGAATTTAGATCCTAGTCCATCAGATAAAGGAGTTCTCACAAACTTCTCTCTAGCGATAATCCATATGGTGGGCGGCAACAGCGATGCACCTCTTCCTCGCTGTTAGTTCTCTCCTTATGATAGCGCACCACCACACAGTAGCAATAAGAAAGATGGGACAGGCCCTCTTGCTATCCTTGTTAAATCTCATATTTTGATGATGAAACCGATCGATATGTGTTTATATTTTAATCTGCATTTTGAGTGATGTAGGATGCTTCAATCAGGATAAGATAATTAAAGTAGGAAAAATCATGTTGTGCCGGAGGAAAATATGTCAGAAGATTGGATGTCGGGCCGGAGGAACAGTCGACGTATCGACAGAAGGCTTTGGGCCATGGATTCGGGCATCGGGCCAAGAAGAGCGGATATTGCGCCAAGGATATCTGAGTTACGGAGTCAACTGGCCGATTGGGCAATAGGCCGCAAGAGAGGACGATGCGTCGGAGAATCAGACGAAGCATCGAGGGGCCAATAACATAATAGACAACTTGAGTAATGCTTAGTATTAATTATTTAGATTGAAGTGTGTTTTATATGTACAAGATTAACTACGATAGCAAGGCATGAAGAAAAATGAAGTCCTAGAGTCAAAGATGCGATTTCGTTGGGAGTTCGAGAGTTTGTCGGAAGTTCTGGCGGAACCAGCTGAGAAGTCTCAGAGCTTGCTAGAGTAGCTTATTGGAACTCGCTAAGAAGATTGTCATGAAATCCAGGAGCTTGCCGGGAGTCCGCCGAAAAATTACCTGAAGATCGCCGGAAGCTCGCCGGAAGAATAGACTTACGGACTTGTTTAACTCAGATTATGTCTTAGATTTCGTAGTTAGCACGTAATTGGGTTTGGATTTGGGCTAACCCAATTAGGGGCCAACAAGGCCCATGTAAGAATTGTGTTAGACCCAATGAGAGGCCCAAATAGTACCCCAAGAAATCTCACCATCATGGTATAGTCTTCGAGACTATGTTAGGCGGTGGTATCGCCGGTATAGGCAGTTGTATCACCCATATCTGGGTGCCAAGTGGTGGTACCGTCAATCTGGGCGGTGGTACCACCCAGCACTGCCCCCTGGGCGGTGGTACCGTCAGACTTAGGCGGTGCTACCGTCTAGGATAGTATCAGTGTTGACTGACACTGGGCGGTGGTACCGCCCAACGCAAGCAGTAGTACCGCCCGTGCCCGGGAACCTAGGATGGAAAAGTTTTAGGCTCCAAGTTTGAATCAACTTGAAGCCTATAAATACCCCTATCATCCCTGGTTAAAGCACACAAGCACAGAGAGTTTAAAAGTAATGAATCGCTGTAGAAATCTCTTGTGAGAATCCTCCTCTAGTCTAAGTGTTAGAATTCTATTTAGAGAGGAGAGTGAGTGCTTGTAAGGGTTATCTCCTAAACCCGTGAAAAGGAGAAAGGGGTATAAAAGGTGATTGGCTTTCACCTATTGAAGGAAGGCATCTAGTGGACACTGGTGACCTCGTCGGAGGAGAAAACCGAAATTGAATGTAGGTCACATTGACCGAACCACTCTAAAACTGTCGTGTTCTCTGGTTTACATTTTATTCTTGCTATTACCTTACTACAAACTTCTTTAAGTGCTTAGTGCCTTCAATTCATTTACGAACGTGTTTCAAGTTAAGATATTTTCGAGATCGTTTTTCGTCGAAAACGGTTTTTATCGTACGAAGTTGTTTAAACTGACATTATTTTACCGCTGCATTAATTCACCCCCTCTCTTAGTGCTAACCCCTAATCCTAACAATTGGTATTAGAGCCTCGTAATTTCTTAGTTGGTTTAACACTCACGAAAAATGGCTTTTTTCGGCTTTCAAGAGGGTCACTCTCTCATTCGTCCTCCCTTTTTCAATGGGACGGAGTACATGCTAGTCATAGGTGCCCAGCAAGCCAATCACGTGAGTGATGGCACGTGTGACTTGATACATAATCTTTTTGCTTATTATATTTTGGCATATATCACTTTATAACAATTGCATATGTGCATATATATATTGTGATGTCCTTGGATTTGTGCAATGGGAATCGGATCGTGATGAGATCACGATAATGAGATCGATTCACCTTTAAACACATATCCTAAATAATCCCAGTCATAGGTTACTCGAGAAGGACATCGTGATAACCGGATAGACTGGTGTGCTGTATACCCGTCCATATGATGGATGCAGCTGGTCTCATAGCTGCTCGTGTAGGGACACTAGGGATACAGTACAGGTGCTCATTGGAGAATGAGTTCACTGATTGATCCGCTTACGGAATGCTGGATGGTTGATGATGCCTTATTGTCAAACAGCGATTCCGTAGTCCTAGTGGTGTATCTGGTCCTTAGACTTGAGACACCAAGGATGTCCTGTATGAGTGCTCCACTCTTTGATACCAGATTTATAGGTTTGGCTGTCCCCAGATCTAGTACAACTGGTCATTGGGAGTGGTAGTCGACCTTACGAGGGCTATTGAGTGTCAATAGAGGATCATCCACTCTCGGCGTCATGAGAGGAATATCCTATGTGTTCTTGCTCAGACAAATCCCTGGCCAGGGTCATTCGGGTTGAGAGAGAAAGAGTTCTCCGGGAGAATCCGATTAGAGCGAGACTCGAGTAGAAACCGTATGGGTCTGACAACACCATGCTCGATATACGGTCTCTGGGATATTAGATGGATGAGGGACTATAGGTACATGGTAACTGAGGACAGACAGGTCCAATGGATTGGATTTCCCTGTATCGTCTGGGGACTACGGCGTAGTGGCCTAGTACGTCCGTAGTCGATGAGTCAAGTGAATTATTACAGAGATAATAATTCACTCAGTCAGAAGGAGTTCTGACAGGTATGACTCACGGCCAGCTCGATATTGGGCCTAGAGGGTCACACACATATGGTAGGCATTGCGATGAGTAGAGGTTCGGATATGAGATATCCGACGGAGCCCTTGTCTTATTGGATGCAGATCCAATACCCACTAGGGAAGGACCCATTAGGGTTTGACACGGGATCTCTATAAATAGGAGGGATTCACAGCCTCATAGGCTAGAGTCTTTGCTTGCCTTTCCCATTCTCCTCTCCCTCTCCACCTCAGAGTAGGCCTGGAGTTTCGAGGAGCGTCGTCGCAACCCTGCTGTGTGGATCACCGCTAGAGAGGAGGACGCTTGACCTCCTTCACCCTCTCCTAAGGATCTATAAGGAAACAGGGATATACGATCTCCCTAGGTAACACAATCTCTATACGCAGTTTTGTATTTTGCGGATTTTTGCGCACCAATCTTCGCACGACGACGAACATCCTTTTGGGAATCGGGGATTTTTGTTTTCTTGTTCTTCCGCTGCGCATATGATGTCGCCCCCCAATGATTTCCCAACAGTACACTTATTGGAAAACTCGAATGAGAGTTTTCTTGTTTTCGTTGGATTTAAATTTATGAAATATTTTTGAAAATGGTTTTCGAATGTCTTCTCTTCCAATGAACCATTGGAATGATTTGGAGAAGAAGATGTTTTCTTTAAATGCGAGAGCTATGAACGCTCTATTTTGCGCCTTAGACAAAAACCAGTTTAATTGGATTTCTACTTGCGAAATAGCTTTCGACATATGGCACACTCTTGAAATCACACATGAAGGCACAAGTAGTGTTAAGAATTCTAAAGTTAATTATTTAATATATGATTTTGAACTTTTTCATATGAAACCAAGCGAAACCATTGTTGATATGTACACCCGTTTTATGGATGTCGTCAATAGTTTAAAAGCACTTGGTAGAAGTTTTTTAAATTTTGAACTCGTTAACAAGATCTTAAGATCACTTTCTAAAACTTGGGAATCAAAAGTAATGGCTATACAAGAAACAAAAGATTTAAATATTTTTTCACTTGAAGAACTTATCGGTTCATTGATGACATATGAAATGGTACAAAATGCACATGATGAACATGATGAACAAAACCACCTTCTAAAGAGCAGGAAGGATTTGGTACTTAGAACAATTGAAGACCACTCGAGCATAAGCTCAAGTGATAGTGAACTTGAACTCACTAAGAAATTTTAAAAGTTAATGAAATAAAAATTAAAGAACAAAAAGTACGCAACTACTTGCTTTGAATGCAAGAAGAAGAATACAAATTGGGATGAATCGAGCTCCTTCGAAGACGAGGAGAAAATCAACAAAGGCGAGGTGGCAAACTATGTCTTAACGACATTCGACGATGAGGTAATCAAAATGCCCTTAGTTTATTTCAAAATTATATGATGCTTTTCATGATACATTTTTTTAATCTAGTTTAGAATTAATTTTCTTAAAAATTACATGTTTAATAATGAAAGTACAAAAATTAGGAATCATGCTTATCATTCTAGTAATTTTGAAAATAATCATGAAAATTACATGTTTATGATAAACAAACAAAATGATTTTGATTGAAAATATGAAATCATGCTTGATGAAATAATATAATTTGAGATCATGCTTAATAAATTTATATTTCGAAATTATGCATGATGATTCTTGCAATTTATAGATTATCGATCTTTACCATAATGCATGTGCCTTATTGATCTTTGTTGTAATAAATCTTGCACTTTCGATTTTAAAAATGATACATGTTTTTATTTGACATAAATGAAATAAAATCATATGAATTGAGACAACTAAAAAGAGGAAAATATTTTTTGAAAATTATTTTTCTCTATCTTATTGATTTTGATGAATCCATTTGTATCATTTTTATGAATCTCTTGGACTTTGAAAATGATTTTGATGATTTAAATTTGAATAATTTTTTATCGAAATCATGATCTTAATTCCTTGATATTTACAAATTAAGATTTATTACGAATCAAGATTTTTCATTAATCATTCCCTACAATTCTTCTTATTATTTCATTTAAGAAGGGATTTAATATATGAATCATGTCTTTTGGTATTTACATGATCTTATTTCTCATGATCTGATTTATTTTTGTATAACTTCTTGTATTCATCACCCAATTAATTTTTCTTGATGAGATGAAATGAACATGATGAAATAAAAATATGCATGAAATATGGGATACAATATGAACATAATGAAATAAAAATATGCATGAAATATGGGATACAATATAATTTGACATTTAGATACCATCATGATTTAAAATGCTATGATTTATTGCTAAAATGGTGTATGTTTGGTATCATGAACACATTAAATGATGAATGTTTGGTATCATGATCAAAATGTTGATAAATACTTAAAAATTTTAATGTCTTAGTATCATGTATGATATAATCATAATAATGATTGATTTATTTTATCATGCATGAAAAATGAAATGTATGTTTTGAAATTGTGCATGTTTTAACTTGAAAATATAATGATGCACAAATAAGATTGATACTTACCTTTCTTATGATGTAGAAATTGATGTAAAGGGTCTTCCCTTCTTTTTGACAATGACAAAGGGGGAGAAATATTGCTAGCTCAAGATGCAAAACATGCTAACTTGCACTTTGCAACGGAAGCAAAATTGCTAGCTCAAACATTGCAAAGGAAGCAAAAATTTGCTAGCTTACAACTTGCATATTTCAAGAATCAAGAGTTGCTTTCTTGAACATCTCTAATTTGCTAGCCTGCATGATGTAGAACTTGCTATCTTGAATATTACAAAGAAGTGTTATCTTGCCTATCTCAAGAAGCAAATATGCCAATTTGCACATCTCTAAATTTGCTAGCTTGTATGTTGTAAAACTTGCGTATCTGCAACTTGATAGCTTGAATGTTCTAAGCATGATATAACACTTGCTAAATTTTTTAGCTTCAAATTACATGATGATAAAGTTTGATATTATGTTTTTCATGCAATAAGTTGAATTAATATCATAAACACATGAGAATTGGATTTCTCCTTTTTGTTAATGACAAAGGGGGAGAAGTATGTTGATGTCATACATGATTTGATCATGATATATTGCTTGGATTTTTGAATCCAAGAGTTTCTATCAATATGGCATATTAATAGGGGGAGTTTGTTTAAACTCCGAGAGTTTGGTTAACTCCGTCATCGATTGGTTGTCATCATAAAAAAGGGAGAGATTGTTGAATCTCGGATTTTGATGATGAAATTGATTGATATATGTTTATGTTTTAATCTACGTTTTAAGTAACGCAGGATGCTTCGATTAGGATGAGATAATTAAAGCAGGAAAAATCATGTTGTGCCGGAGAAAAACATGTCAGAAGATTGGATGTCGGGCCGGAGGAACAGTCAACGTATCGATAGAAGGCTTCAAGCCATGGATTCGAGCATCGGGCCAAGAAGAGCAGATATTACGCTAAGGATATCGGAGTTACGGAGTCAACTAGCCGATTGGGCAATAGGCCGCAAGAGAGGACAATGCGTCGAAGAATCGGACGAAGCGTCGAGGGACTAATGACATGCTGGACAACTTGAGTAATGCTTAGTATTAATTGTCTAGATCGAAGTGTGTTTTACATGTGCAGGATTAACTACGATACCAAGGCATGAAGCAAAATGAAGTCCCGGAGTCAAGAACGCGATTTCATTAGGAGTTCGAGAGTTCGTCGGAAGTCCGGATGTTCGTTAGAAGTTCTAGCGGAACCAACCGAGAAATCTTGGAGCTTGCCAGAGTAGCTTGTCGGAACTTGCCAAGAAGATTGTCGTGAAGTCTAGGAGCTTGCCGGGAGTCTGCCGGAACATTACCAGAAGATCATCGGAAGCTCGCCGGAAGAATAGACTTACGAACTTGTTTAGCTTAGATTATGTCTTAGACTTCATAGTTAGCATGTAATTGGGTTTGGATTTGGGCCAACCCAATTAGGGGCCAGCAAAGCCCATGTAAGGACTGTGTTGGGCCTAATGAGAGGCCCAAACAGTGCCCCAAGAAGTCTCACCGCCGTGGCATAGTCTTCGAGACTATGTTAAGCAATGGTACTGCTAGTCTGGGCGGTTGTACCGTCCCTAGCAGGGTGCCAAGCGGTGGTACCACTAGTCTAGGCAGTGATACCACCTAGCACTGCCCCTGGGCGGTGGTACCATCCAGGATAATATCAGTGTCGACTGACACTAGGCGGTGGTACCGTCCAGCGCAAGCGGTAGTACCGCCCGTGCCTAGGGAACCCGGGATGGGAAAATTTTAGGCTCCAAGTTTGAATCAACTTGAAGCCTATAAATACCCCCCTCATCCCTGGTTAAAGCACATAAGCACAGAGAGTTTAAAAGTAAAGAATCGCTGTAGAAATCTTTTGTGAGAATCCTCCTCTAGTCTAAGTATTAGAATTCTATTTAGAGAGGAGAGTGAGTGCTTGTAAGGGTTATCTCCTAAACCCGTGAAAAGGAGAAAAGGGGTGTAAAAGGTGGTTGGCCTTTGCCTATTGAAAGAAGGCCTCTAGTGGACGCCGGTAACCTCGTCGAAGGAGGAAGCCGAAAGTGGATGTAGGTCAAGTTGACCAAACCACTCTAAAACTGTCGTGTTCTTTGGTTTGCATTTTATTCTTGCTATTACCTTACTGCAAACCTATTTAAGTGCTTACTACCTTTAATTCATTTACGAATGTGTTTCAAGTTAAGATATTTCCGAGATCGGTTTTCGTCGGAAACAGTTTTTATCGTACGAAGTTGTTTAAACTGACGTTATTTTATCGCTGCACTAATTCACCCCCTCTCTTAGTGGCAACCCCTAATCCTAACAATCCTCTCACACTAGGGAAGGGCTCACAACAAGGGAGAGATGGGAGAAAGAGATGAGGAGCCCGATGACTCTATGGGTCTAGCCTATAATCCTTTGAGTCCAACTCATATTTATAAAGAGAGTCTCACCCAATAGATCCATAAAAATAGAGGTAAAGGAGGCTTATTATATTTCTCATATCTAATCCTCTATTTATCAATCATCCACCATATGTATGTGATCCTCTAGGCTAAATTCCGAGTTGGTCGTGAGTTGCACCTGTTAGAACCCTTTCTAACTCAGAACTCCTTTTGACTTAATGAATTATTATTCTTATAATAATTCACTCAACTCATAACTATGGATATACTAGGCCACTACACCATAATTCTCAAACGGTATATGAGAATATATTCTATTAGACCTATCTGCCCTTAGTTATTATATATATATATATATATATATATATATATATATATATATATATATATATATATATAGTTTTTCATCCATCTAATATCCTAAAGACTATATATCGGGTATGGTGCTGTTAGATACAAAATCCATCTAAGTCTTACTCTTATTGGATTCTCCTAGAGAACTCTTTCTCTCTCAATTCGAGTGACCCTAGTTAGGGATTTTCTTTTGTGAAAACACATAAGATATTCCTCTCATAATATTGAGAGTGGATGATCATTTATTGACACTCAATTTCCTTCATAAAGTTAGTTATCATTTCTAATAATCGTTTGCACTATATTTAGAACTTCCAAACCTATAAATTTGGTATCAAAGAACAAAGTACTTAAACAAGGTATCTTTAGTATCTTAAGTCTAAGGACCATATACATAATTAGGACTACATAATCGTTGTCTAATAATGAGATATTATTAATAATTTAGCATTTCATAAGTGGATTATTTAATAAACTCATTATCTAATGAACACCTGCACTATATCACTAATATCCATATACAAGCAACTATGAGACCAATTACCTCCATCATATGGACGGATATATAGTACACTAATATATTTAGCTACCTTGATATCCTTCTTGAGTAACATATGCCCAAGAATATTTAGGATCTATGTTCAAAGGTGAATTGGTCTCATTATCATGATTTCATCATGATCCAATTCTCATTGCATAGATTCAAGAACATCATAATATATTTATCATGTAATATAAAGTGAGAAAAATACAATTATTAATATTAACTAAAATAGATTGTGTAATGGATTATATGTGTCATCACTCACATGATTAGCTTATAGGGCACTTGTAACTAACAATCTCTCACTTGACCTAAAGTCAATAATCCATATGTCTAATTCTTATCAGACCCTAGTGATGCTAGAAAACAATCTGAGATAATGGCTTTGTTAGTGGATTTACAATGTTATCTTTGGACAGAACTCTTTCCATTGCTACATCACTATGGGCTATGATTTCTCTGATCAGGTGAAACCTCCTCAGAACATGCTTAGACTTCTGATGAGACTTAGGTTCTTTCGCTTAAGCAATCACCTAGTTGTTACAATATAAGAGAATTGGCTATCGTTACTCGGCATGACTCTCAAATATGTGATGAACTTCTTCATCTAAACTACCTCCTTTGTAGCTTTTGCTATACACTATACTCTGCCATAGTGGTCGAGTCAGCAGTAGTATCTTGCTTGGAACTCTTACAGCTTACTACTTCTCAATTCATGGTGAACACATACTTTGAGTCTGACTAACTATCATTGACATTCGACTAGAAACTTAAGTCTGTATAGCCCTCAACCTTGAGGCTAGCTCCTTCGTATACTAGTATAGTCTTTCTCAAGTACTTAAGGATATACTTTATTGCCTTCTAGTATTCCAAACCTGGATCCGCGTGATACTTGCTTGTAACACTTAGAGTATGCGTTATATTAGGCCTAGTAGATAACATAGCATACATAATAAATATTATCATAGAGGCATAGGGTATCCTATCAATGTTTGTCATTTCTTCAAGAGTCTTTGGGGAGATACTCATAGAAAGTGATATTTCATATCTCGTCGGTATAAAACCTCTCTTGAAATTTTTCATACCAAACCTTTTAACAATGATTTCTATGTACTTATATTAGAATAAGCCAAGCATTCTTTTGGATCTATCTCTATATATCCGAATTTCCAAAATATATGATGCTTTCTTTGAGTCCTTCATGGAAAAGTGTCTAGTTAACTAAGTCTTAACTGTGGAGAGCATTCCTACATCATTACAAATAATTAGGATGTCATCCACATATAGCAGCAAGAAGGTGTTAATCCTCCCACTTATCTTCCTGTACACACGAGACCCATCTTTATTCTTAACGAAGCCATAAGATCTGATCACCTTATTAAATCTAACTTTAAGAAGCTTACTTTATTCTATAGATGAAATTAAGTAATATACACACCTTATTTAGACTTTCCTTGTATACAAATCTCTTAGGTTGTATCACATACACCTCCTCCTCGAGGTTGCCATTGAGTAATATAGTTTTTGCCAATCAAAGGTGCCCTATAAGCCAATCATGTGAGTGATAACACGTGTGACATGACACATACTCTTTTTTTATTATATTATTTGATATTTTATCATTTTATATTACCTATTGTATGAATATATTATGATGTCCATAGATCTGTGCAATGGGAATCAGAATCATGATGAGATCACAATAATGAGACCGATTCGCCTTCAAACACAAACCCTAAATAATCTCGATCATAGGTTACTTGAAAGGGACATTGAGATAACCAGATAGACTGGTGTATTATATACTTATATATATGATAGAGGTGGCTGGTCTTATAGTTGCTCATGTGGGGACACTAGAGATACAATGCAGGTGCTCATTGGAGAATGAGTTCACTAATTGATTCGCTCACGGAATGCTGGATGGTTAATGATGCCTTATTGTCAGACAATGATTCTGTCATCCCAATGACATATCTAGTCCTAAGACTTGAGATACTAAGGATGTCCTGTATAAGTACTCCACCCTTTGATACCAGACTTATAGGCCTAGAAGTTTCAGATCTAGCATAGCCGGTTACCAGGGGTGGCAGCCAACCTTATGAGTGCTATTGAGTGTCGATAGAGGATCATCCACTCTCAATATCAAGAGAGGAATATCCCATATATTATTGCTCAGACAAATCTCTAGCCAGGGTCATTTGGATTGAGAGAGAAAGAGTTCTTTGGGAGAATTCGATTAAAGCAAGACTCGAGTAGAAACTGTATGGGCTTGATAACACCATACCCAGTATACAATCTTTAGGGTATTAGATATATGAGGAACTATAGGTATATGGTAACTGATGACAGGCAGGTCCAATGGATTGGATTTTCTTGTATCATCTAGAGACTACGACATAATGACATAGTATGTATGTAGTTGATGATTCACTAAGCAAGAAGGAGTTCTGATAAGTATGACTCATGACTAGCTTGATATTGAGCCTAAAGGGTCATATATATGGTAGGTGTTGCAACGAGTAGAGGTTCATATATGAGATATTCGTTGGAGCCCCTATCTGTTGAATCTCGTATTTTGATGATGAAACTACTTAATATATGTTTATGATTTAATCTGCGTTTTGAGTGACGCAGGATGCTTCGATCAGGATGAGACAATTAAAGCAGGAAAATCATGTTGTGCCGGAGGAACATGTCAGAAGATTGGACGTCGGGCCGATGGATCGGTCGACATGTCGATAGAAGGCTTCGGGCCGTGGACTCGGGCATCGGGCCAAGAAGAGCGGGTATTGTGCCAAGGATATCGGAGTTGCGGAGCCAACTGGCCGATTGGGCAATAGGCTACAGGAAAGAACGATGTGCCGAAGAATCGGACGAAGCGTCGAGGGACCAATGACATGCCGGACAACTTGGTTAATTGCTTAGGATTAATTGTCTCGATCGAAGTTTTTGTTTTTGTGTATGCAGGATTAACTACGATGAAAGTAAGACATGCAGCAGGAGTTGCGCCGGAGTCATGACAATGATCACGTTGGGAGTTCGAGAGCTCGACGGAAGTTCGGACAATCGTCGGAGGTTCTACGGGAACAAATCCGAGAAGTCCAGAAGCTTGCCAAAGGAGCTCGTTGGAACTTGCCAAGTGGATCGTCATAGTCCAGGAGTTTGCCGGAAGTCCGCAGGAGCATCACCGAGGGTTCATCGGTTGATCGACGGAAGTTCGCCGGAAACTCGCCGGAAGAAGCGAGTGACGCACCGAAGCAAGCTGCAGAATATGTCTTAGGAAATAATCGTAGTTAGCACTTTGATTAAGTTAGAAATGGGAGGTGATCCCATTAGCTTAATCCTGGGGCAATTGGGCCCCTGAAGAACTCAAATTGGGTCGAATGGTTCAACCCATTCGGACTCAGGTTGCTGTGGGAGGTGCAACCGCCCAGGCAGGGAGGTAGCACCGCCCAGGCTATGTCTCCCAGCGAGACTGGGCGATGCAACCACCCCAGCCAAGAGGTGCAACCGCCCAGGGCTCAGTCTCCGAGCGAGACTGGGCGGTGCAACCTCCTCTGTAAGGAGGTAGCACCGCCAGAGCTCAAGTTTCGAGCTCTGCCAAGCGGTGCAACCTCTCTAGTCAGGCGGTGCAACCGCCTGAGCTCGGTCTGCGAGCTCTGGCAGAGAGGTGCAACCGCCCCTGACAGAGGTGGCACCGCCCAGAGGCTTGGGGCCTATAAATACCAGGCGGTGCAACCTCTCCAGTCAGGAGGTGCAACCGCCTGATCCCGGAATTCCGGGATTTGATCGTTTTGAGCTCCAAATTTGAACTGGGTTGGGGCCTATAAATACCCCACCCATTCAGCACTGAAAAGATACAGACCTACACCGAATTCTTGATCTTTTCTGTGATTCTAAGAGCTCAAATTTGTGTAAAGTCCAAAAGTTCTCCTCTTTCTGTTCTTCAAGTCTTGAGTTGTAAAGAGAGGAGAGAAAGGTTCTGTAAGGGTTGTCTCCTGAGCCCGTCAAAAGGAGTGAAACTGTAAAAGGGCAGTTGGCCTTCGCCTATTGAAGGAAGGCCTCTAGTTGATGTCGGTGACCTCGTCGGTGGAGGAAGTCAAAAGTGGAGTAGGTCAAGACTGACCGAACCACTCTAAATCTCTGGTTTGCTTTTATTTTGAGCACTTTATCATTACTGCAAACCTCCTACATAGCTACTGCTCTCTGCGCTTTTACGAACAAGTTTCTAAGTTCCGATCTTTCCGAATCTGCATTCAGACATAAATCGGTGTTTTCGTACGATCTTTACATTGCAGTTTACATTTACGTTTTGATTCTACTTATAACTGCAAACTGTCTTCTGCGCTTTTACGAACGAGTGTCTAAGTTCAGATCTTTCCGAATCTAAGCTTAGACGTAAACTGCGCTTAGACGCAAACTGTGTTTAGACGCAAACTACGCTTAGACGCAATCTGCGCTTAGATGCAAACTGCGCTTAGACGCAATCTGCATTTAGACGCAAACTGCATTTAGACGTAAACTGCGCTTAGACGCAAACTGTGTTTAGACTTAAACTGCACTTAATCATAAGTAATCTTAGAATCGGCTTTTGCATCAAAATAGTTTTTATCGAACGAACGCAGCTTTCGTTTTTAATCGCTGAAAGATTTCCGCTGCACTAATTCACCCCCCCCTCTTAGTGCTCTCGATCCTAACAATTGGTATCAGAGCCCGGTATTTCTCATTTCGGATTTACACCCGAGAGAAATGGCTCTTCATGGCTTTCAAGAGGGCTTTTCGGTTTTTCGTCCACCGTTGTTTAACGGATTGGACTACACATATTAGAAGACCCGAATGAGGATCTTTCTTATTTCTATGGATGTTGAACTTTGGAATCTTGTCGAAAACGGTTTTTCAAAGTCTTCTCTTCCAATGATCGAATGGTCGGATTTAGAGAAGAAGCATTTTTCTTTAAACGCAAAGGCTATGAATGCCTTATTTTGCGCTTTGGACAAAAATGAGTTCAATCGGGTTTCTTTGTGCGAAACGACTTTCGATATTTGGCGCACTCTTGAAATCACGCACGAGGGAACTAGTAGAGTCAAAGACTCGAAAGTTAATATTTTACTACATGATTTCAAGCTTTTTCAAATGAAGCCAAGCGAAACCATTGGTGACATGTACACCCGTTTTACGGATGTCGTCAATGGTTTAAGAGCTCTTGGCAAATGTTTTTTGAATTCTGAACTTGTGAACAAGATTTTGTGTTCTCTTTCTAAGAAGTGGGATTCAAAAGTAACGGCTTTACAAAAAACAAAAGATTTAAATATTTTTCCACTTGAAGAACTAATTGGTTCATTGATCACATATGAAATGACGTGCAATGCATGTGAAGAACTTGAGAACCACCTTCCAAAGAACAGGAAGGATTTGGGACATAGAACATTTGAAGACCACTCAAGCATAAGCTCAAGTGATGGTGAACTTAAACTACAAATGAAACAAAAATTAAAAAGTAAAAAGAACGGAACTACTTGCTTTGAACGCAAGAAGAAGAACAAAAATTGGGATGAATCGAGCTCCTCCGAAGACGAGGAGAAAATCAACAAAGGCGAAGTGTTAAACTACGCCTTTACGACTTTCGACGCTGAGGTAATCAAAATGCCTTTAATTTACTTTGAAATTACATGATGCTTTTCATAAAGCATTTTTCTTTTTTATTTTTCTTGAAAATTGCATGTTTAATAATTTTATAATGAAAATACAAACAATTAGGAATCATGCTTATCATTCTAGTAATTTTGAAAATAATCATGAAAATTGCATGTTTATGATAAACAAAATGATTTTGATTAAAAATACCTTATGAAATTATGCTATATGTGGTTGAGAAGTAATAATGTGTGTCATGTTGATTTCCATTGTTATTTCTCGATTTTGAGTATATGAAATCATGTTTAATTTGAAGTTATGATTAATGAGTATATATTTTTCAAATTATGTATGATGATTCTTGATATTTATGGATTATCGATTTTCATGATAATAACAGTGGCTTTAAAAAATTGATGCATGAAAAGGCATGCTAACATGAAATCGACCACTTAAAATGAAACACTTAAAAAAGGGAAAAATATATTATCAATGAAATCATAAATCTATTTATGTTATAAATTTTGTGAGCCATAAAAATGACTTTGATGATTTAAATTTGAAATGAGTTTTATCAAAATCATGATCTTGATTTTTCTCTTGAATGATTGTGACTTGTATTCCTTGTATTCATGATATGATTTTTATGCAATTCTTTGTATTCATGAAATATTTATCTCATCACCTAATTATTTCTTTTTCAATAATCCTCAAGTGATGATATGAATGCATGAGATATTCATGAATTTATTTTGATGTATGCAAATGAGAAGCTTCGATTATGCATGGTAGGATGCAATGTGACAAATTAATACCATGATGATTTAAAATATTTATGATTTGGAATGATGCATATGCTTTTTTTTATGATGTGTATCATGAATGCTTTAAATGATAAATGTTTGGAATCATGATTAAAATGAAGTGATAAATACTTAAAAAATATTGATTTAATGTTCGGTATCATGAATACTTCATTATCATACATTAAAATAGTGATAAATATTTTGAAAATAAATGATTGTATCATGTTAGATGATTTTATATATTGTGCATGATAAGCTATAAGTGGTGATTGAAACAATGATTGAAATAATATGAATGATGATTTAGAATCATGCATATAATAATTAGTTTATATGTTTTGAAAATGTGCATGTTTTAATTTGAAAATATAATGATGCACAAATGAGATTGATACTAACCTTTGTCATGATTTAAAAATTGATGTAAAGGGTTTTTCCCTTCTTTTTGACAATGACAAAAGGGGAGATAGCTAGCTTGCACAATTCAAGAAGAAAGCAAAAATTGCACTTCTCAAAAGAGAAGAAATTGCTATCTTGAACATCACCAAGAAGTGCTATCTTGCAAATCTCAAGACACACAATTGCAATCATGCAAAATTTGTAATTTTACACATCATTAAAATTTATGATACTTTGGTGATTATGCATGTTCTAAAATATTATAAAATTCACTAGCTTGCATGATGTAGAACTTAGCTATATTGAACATCACCAAGGAATGCTATCATGCCTATCTCAAAAAGCAAAAAGTTAACTTGCACATCTAGCAAAACTTATATTTCAAGAAGCAAAAGTTGCTTTCTTGAACATCTCAAAATTGCTAGCTTGAGGGCCTTAAAATGTAGAAATTTTTTGCTAGCTTGTATATGGTAAACTTGCTATCATACTACCATGATGATGAGCATGCCTTATCTTCATTATTATATTTGAAAAACTATGACAAAAATATGTCTGAATGATTAAACGTGTTAAAATTATTTTTCGGACTTTTTTGATTGAATGATTGCCATAATGATTTTACACAATTACTTACCATGATTACATGTTGGAAACTATGTGCTTGAATACAAAAATTTCCATGATAATAAGCATGTTTTACCTTCATGATTATAATTGAATATCTATAGCAAAACCTTGTCCGAATGCAAGAAAGAGTCAAATTTCATTTTCGGATTCACTTGATCCTAACATATCAAGTTTACTCTCTTCCGAACTTAACAAGCATATGTCATATCAAGTTTAGTTCATATCATTGAATTTTGACATATGTAATCAACTAGCAAATACATCTCTCATACACATATCATGTGAAAAATATTTTTTGAGAAATGGATTTGATGAATATGGATGAAAGCGTTTTTACTTACAAGGATTTGTTTCACATACATATCTTGATCCTTGTAAAAATGAAGCATGATTTAATCTCTCACCGATTTTAACTTCACTTGAAATAAACTCACAAATAGCATGTATCACAAATAGTCTTCCTCCTTCATGCAAAAAGATAATAACAGATAAAAAGGAAGAAGTTTTCAAAGCTATCTCCATGTCATGTTTTCCTTGAGTTGTGTGTATAATTGATATCCTATCACTCACTGTTGGAAAATGACATGAACCTAGTTATGACATGAATAATTACAAGCACTTATGTTTAAAATTTGCTTATATCGTTCTCCTTTTTATTGATGAAAAAGGGGGAGAAATATATGAATTGATGCTATGAACACTGATGCTATGATTATGTCATGCTTGCATCATCAAGAGATATATGAATTGATATGATTGCCATATTTGCAATACTTGCATCATCAAGAGATATATGAATTGATGCTATGATTGCCAAATTTGCATTATGCCATGTTTGCATCATGCGTTAAGATATCAAGAACTTGTATCGTGATTTTACACATTGATATCTTACCAAGTAATGAAATGCTACAATTGATAAACACTTGATATGTTTGCGTTATGATATCAAAAGCTTACATCGCAATTTTACATGATATTTGATAATAGCAAACTTGCATGAAGATAAAACTTGATATTATGTTTTTCATGCAATGAGTTGAACAAATATCATAAACACTTGATTGTGGTACTTCTCCTTTTTGTTGATGACAAAGGGGGAGAAGTATGTTGATGACATGACATGTTATGCATAAGTTTATGCATAAGTTCATGATGACGAGTTGCAAGTATTCATGATGACTATTGCAATGACTTGAATTCAGTTTGAATTCAAGGTTCTATCAATATGGCATATTGATAGGGGGAGTTTGTTTAAACTCTGGGAGTTAAGGTTAACTCCGTTTATGATGACATGTTGCTTAGATTTTTGAATCTAAGAGTTTCTATCAATATGACATATTGATAGGGGGAGTTTGTTTAAACTCCGGGAGTTAAGGTTAACTCCGTCATCAAGTAGTTGTCATCATCAAAAAGGGGGAGATTGTTGAATCTCGTATTTTGATGATGAAACTACTTGATATATGTTTATGATTTAATCTGCGTTTTGAGTGACGCAGGATGCTTCGATAAGGATGAGACAATTAAAGCAGGAAAATCATGTTGTGCCGGAGGAACATGTCAGAAGATTGCACGTCGGGCCGGTGGATCGGTCGACATGTCGACAGAAGGCTTCGGGCCGTGGACTCGGGCATCGGGCCAAGAAGAGCGGGTATTGTGCCAAGGATATCGGAGTTGCGGAGTCAACTGGCCGATTGGGCAATAGGCTGCAGGAAAGGACGATGCGCCGAAGAATCAAACGAAGCGTCGAGGGACCAATGACATGCCGGACAACTTGGTTAATTGCTTAGGATTAATTGTCTCGATCGAAGTTTTTGTTTTAGTGTGTGCAGGATTAACTACGATGAAAGTAAGACATGCAGCAGGAGTTACGCCGGAGTCATGACAATGATCACGTTGGGAGTTCGAGAGCTCGACGGAAGTTCGGACAGTCGTCGGAGGTTCTGCGGGAACAAATCCGAGAAGTCCAGAAGCTTGCCAAAGGAGCTCGTCGGAACTTGCCAAGTGGATCGTCATAGTCCAGGAGTTTGCCGGAAGTCCGCAGGAGCATCACCGAGGGTTCATCGGTTGATCGACGGAAGTTCGCCGGAAACTCGTCGGAAGAAGCGAGTGACGCACCGAAGCAAGCTGCAGAATATGTCTTAGGAAATAATCGTAGTTAGCACTTTGATTAAGTTAGATATGGGAGGTGATCCCATTAGCTTAATCCTGGGGCAATTGGGCCCCTGAAGAACTCAAATTGGGTCGAATGGTTCAACCCATTCGGACCCAGGTTGCTGTGGGAGGTGCAACCGCCCAGGCAGGGAGGTAGCACCGCCCAGGCTATGTCTCCCAGCGAGACTGGGCGGTGCAACCGCCCCAGCCAAGAGGTGCAACCGCCCAGGGCTCAGTCTCCGAGCGAGACTGGGCGGTGCAACCTCCTCTGTCAAGAGGTAGCACCGCCAGAGCTCAAGTTTTGAGCTCTGCCAGGCGGTGCAACCTCTCCAGTCAGGCGGTGCAACCGCCTGAGCTCGGTCTTCGAGCTCTGGTAGAGAGGTGCAACTGCCCCTGACAGAGGTGGCACCGCCCAGAGGCTCAGTCTTCGAGCTCTGCCAAGCGGTGCAACCTCTCCAGTCAGGAGGTGCAACCGCCTGATCCCGGAATTCCGGGATTTGATCGTTTTGAGCTCCAAATTTAAACTGGGTTGGGGCCTATAAATACCCCACCCATTCAGCAATGAAAAGATACAGACCTACACCGAATTCTTGATCTTTTCTGTGATTCTAAGAGCTCAAATTTGTGTAAAGTCCAAAAGTTCTCCTCTTTCTGTTCTTCAAGTCTTGAGTTGTAAAGAGAGGAGAGAAAGGTTCTGTAAGGGTTGTCTCCTGAGCCCGTCAAAAGGAGTGAAACTGTAAAAGGGCAGTTGGCCTTCGCCTATTGAAGGAAGGCCTCTAGTTGACGTCGGTGACCTCGTCGGTGGAGGAAGCCAAAAGTGGAGTAGGTCAAGACTGACCGAACCACTCTAAATCTCTGGTTTGCTTTTATTTTGAGCACTTTATCATTACTGCAAACCTCCTACATAGCTACTGCTCTCTGCGCTTTTACGAACAAGTTTCTAAGTTCTGATCTTTCCGAATCTGCATTCAGACGTAAATCGATGTTTTCGTACGATCTTTACATTGCAGTTTACATTTACGTTTTGATTCTACTTATAACTGCAAACTGTCTTTTGCGCTTTTACGAACGAGTGTCTAAGTTCAGATCTTTCCGAATCTGAGCTTAGACGTAAACTGCGCTTAGACGCAAACTGTGTTTAGACGCAAACTGCGCTTAGACGCAATCTGCGCTTAGTTGCAAACTACGCTTAGACGCAATCTACATTTAGACGCAAACTGCATTTAGACGTAAACTGCGCTTAGATGCAAACTGTGTTTAGACGTAAACTGCACTTAATCATAAGTAATCTTAGAATCGGCTTTTGCATCAAAATATTTTTTATCGAACGAACGCAGCTTTCATTTTTAATCGCTGAAAGATTTTCGCTGCACTAATTCACCTCCCCCCTCTTAGTGCTCTCGATCCTAACACTATCTTATTAGATATCGAATAAGCCCCTGAATTATTAAATCATATGGATGAGATCCAATAAGAGCTAATGAAAGTTGTTGGATAAAGATCCACTAATCTAAGAGGTTTAGGTAGTTGGATAGTGATCCAATACCCAATAAGGCAAGATCCATTAGGGTTAAGTTGCTAGGGGCCTCTATAAATAGGAGGGAAACTAAAGGGCCATAGGCTGGGCCTTCTTGGCTGCCACCTCCTATTCTCCTCTCCCCTTCTCCTCCTCAACCAGTAGGTATGGAGATTTGGATAGTGATTCGAGGAGCGTCTTCCCAACCATTGTAGTGTGGATCACTACTAGAGAGGAGGATACGACCTCCTTCATCATCTCCCATAGATCTATAGGATTTCAGGGATATATGATTTCTCAAGGTAACATAACTCTTTCACATGTGGTTTTTAGTTTCGCAGGTTTTTGCGTACTAATCTTCACACGATAATGAATACCTTTTTGGGAAATATAGAATTTTTGTTTTATGTTCTTTTGTTGTGCATGTGATATTGCCCCTAGATTTCCCTGCAATAGTATTAGAGCCAGGTTGTTCATGTGAAAGATTGATTTTGAATTTCATTTGTTATATTCTAGAGAGGCTTTTAATGTCAAAATTATTGATGCAAAAATAAGAAAGGGTAGCAACTGTTGATGCCCTTGCTATCCACCGCCCAAACCACCTAGGAGGCCAAGTCTCAAGTGGATCCACCACCCACTCTGGGTGGTGCCATCGCTTGACGTGGCTCCAAGTGATTGAATAAGCCATCCAACCAGTCCAATTTAACCTTGTTTAGGGCCTAGTTGGCTCCTAATTGAGTTAGTAGGATTTCTCCTAAAACTAACTCAAATTAAAGTCCTAACTATGATAGTTAAGACAAACAATTATGATACAAGTAATCTAAGTTTTTCGATATGTCAATTATTCAACTGAACTCTCGGTGAACTTCCAATGAACTGTTAGGATCCCTTAGGATCCATTTATTTTCTACGCTTTTGAATAATATTTATTGAGTAAGTTTAGTTCAGTTTGAGTCGGATAGAGGTTTATTTAATATTTATTTATTATTAAGAGTCCAAGTCCTGGTGGACTCTAGGTGGAACTCTATAAATAGTGATGTAACCCTTTCTTTTCGGAAATAAATGAATCAATAAAATATTATTTCAATATGTGGACAAACCCTAGGAGGTCGATCCCCTCGAAGTGATTAAGGAGGTTGATCCATTCAAAACGATCAAGGAGGCTAATCCCCTCGAAGTGATCATCCCCTTTTATCTTCCTTCTTTTACGATAAGGTATCAGAGCGGTGATCCTTAGCATTCTCACTGTAGTGTTATCATAGTTATAAAAAAAAATGGAGAGAGAAAGAAATTTGTGTGAGGAAGGGTGAAGCCGATAGCTACAAATGTCGATCCTTCTCAACCTAGAAGGAATCTTTGTATCCCGGCCAGCGACCACCGCTGCCCCTTCTCCACCACCGCCGTTGCTGCCTAGCCTATAAGTAGCTATCATCATTCCAAAAAAAAAAAAAAAAGAGAGAGAGAGAAAGAAGAAGAAGAAGCCGCAGCTTGCTTCCCTTGCTTCCGGCTAGCCCACCCACCATTGCTGCTCTCTGGCCAGCGACCACCATCGCCCCACTTCTCGGCCAGAGGCCATCGTCGATCGTCACCTCCCACCTGAGCCACCACCGCTGCCAGGAGACGACGTTGCCAGCGTCCCATCCCGCCGTAGCCCCGCTCCCCTTCTCCACTGCCGCTGTAGGGCAACCCATTCTCCACCGTCGTCGTTGCTTCCCGGCCACTCGATTACCACCGCCCGCCTCCCAACTGCAACCCTAGCTGCCTCCCCTTGGGTCACAACCGCAGCCACTGGTTGCCTCCAACCTCGTGTGCGAGAGGAGACAACAACAACATGGCGACCATCGCAGCTTCCTCTATTCTTAGGGTTTACAACGAAGGTCAGGGATTCTTGTCAAATTCTCGAGGAACCCGTAAGGAAGCCCTCGCGTGTAGGAGGAGATGACAACAACGTGGCGGCCGTCGTAGCTTCCTCTATTCTTACGGTGACTGAAACAGGGCAACTCGCCCTTGTTCCCAACTGTGTCACCACCACTTTTCCCAACCGCCTCACCGCCTCCTAGCACCGGTCCCTCTAGTGCTACAAATGTCGGTTGCCACCACCATCGCTGCTACTACCCAGCCAGCGATGATGCCGCTTGCCACCTAGCCATGATCCTCATAGCCTCTCCCTTGCTCTAGTGATAGAAATAGGACAAATCACCAATTGCCCTTGTTCCCTACAGTGCCACCATCGATCCCTCTTCTCCACTGGAGCCTCAACCCTATCCACTTTAATGCCACCTCCATCTTGCTCTTCCTCTACTGACGCTGCCGCCAGTTGCCATCACCGCAGCCTCAACCTGGTTGTTCAGCGATCACATCGACTCCTCTTCTCAGCCTTGGCCGCTTCAATGCCGCCCTCTCCCGTCGCTGCTCCCGACCAAACATCTCCCAGTCGTGACCCTCATTGCCTCTTTCTCCACCGTCGCTCGCCTCCTCTTGGGTCACAGCCGCAGTTGCTCTTCCATCCCTCCTCGTACCGATCAAAACAAGGCAACCACAATCACCGCAACCACCGTAGTTTCCTCAACCACACACGATTCCTCGGCGTCACCAGCGCCTCTTTCTGAAGTGCAATGGAGACAAAGCATGCTGCCTTCTATCCCGCCATCGTAGCCACCACAGCGGCGAGCCCTTGGCGGCGCTGCCCCCAGCTGCACCACCATTGCTGCCTACCAACCCTCAGCAGCAGTGATCCTTCCGCGCAGCGATTGCAACAAGCATCGCTGCCTCCAGCGCAACAACCGCAGCAAGTTGCCATCACCGAAGCCTCAAACTTACTGCTCGGTGATTGTCCCGTTGGGTCACAGCAGCTGCAGCCACACCGACGTAGTTGCCTTCCAACCCCTAGCGCTGTCACCCCACGCAGTGATAGAAATAGGGCAGCGACTCTTCCTCCAACGCAGCGACCGCAGCACTACTCTCACTGCTCGGCGATCATCCCCTTGGGTCGTAGTAGCTGTAGCCACACCGACATAGTCACCTTCCAGCCCTCGACGCTCTCAACCCATGCAGTGACAGAAATAGGGCAGCAACTCTTCCTCCAACGTAGCGATCGTAACACTGCCCTCGGCATCCACCTCCTCGGCAACTGCTCATCGATAGTGCTAATGCCCTTGATCAACACCAGAAATAGGAGTTGAGATTACAGATTTGTAGTCTTATGCAATGGCCACCGATAACTCAGTGAATGCATAAATGGAAGCATTGGAAATCAGAATTGAGAACCGATTGTAAGAAACACTTAATGATTTCAAAAAGAGCCTACCGGAGAGCCTCAGTAAATTACAACAAGATGGGGGCTCAAGTTCTATGTTGCACAGATCTAGAAATACAAGCGCCAAAATTTGTCAAACTTCTATAGTGTTAGAATATCAGAACATATTTGAACGATTGTCAAATCAAGCTAGAGATTGGTCTGAACGACAATTGGTGAGTACATTTATTGAAGGGCTTAATCCAGATATCCGGTGTGAAGTTAAAGCTTGTCAACTCCGTACTATGATCAATGTGATATCATTTACACATTTACATGAGGAAAAAATCAACAGGGAAAATCATGGAAACAGAAGTGACAACAACTAGATGATCAGCAAGCCACCCGCCCCATCTATTCCCAACCAAAACCTTAACACCCGAAGACTAATCTAAGAAGAACCTAAAGAAAGATTAGCAAAATGTTTGTACTATGATGAAAAGTGGAGTATGGAGCACCGATGTAAACAATGACAACTTTTGATGATTGAGCCAATTGGAGATGAACCAAAAGCTAAGAATGTGGACTCCGATCATGAAGGTATAGATTCTAATGAAGATGTTGGACCAACCATACATAAAATGCATGCATTAACCAGCTACTCTGTTAGGACCATTTTTCTGAGCTTTTGAATAATGTTTATTAAGTCTGTTTAATCCAGTTGTTTATTGAGTCGGTTTGGTTCAGTTAGAGTCAAGTAGAGGTTTATTTAATATTTATTTATTATTAGAGTTCAAGTCTTGATGGATTCTGGGTGGAACTCTATAAATAGAGATGTAATTGCTTCTTTTCAGTTATCTATGAAAAATACTATTCTGTCTTTTGACAAACCCTAGGAGGCCGATCCCCTCGAAGCGATCAAGGAAGGCCGATCCCCTCGAAGCGATCAAGGAAGCCGATCCCCTCGAAGTGATCATCCCCTTTCTCTTCTTCTTTTTTATAATAAGACTTTAAGATCTTATCATTTGGTATTAGAGCGACAATAAGACTTTAGGGTCTTATCATTTGGTATCAAAGCGACAATAAGACCTTTAGGGTCTTATCATTTGGTATCAGAGCAACGATCCTTGGCGTAGCCCGCCACAGCCTTGCTTTCCTTCTTCCCCACCACCACTACAAGGCAACTCTTTCTTCACCATTGTCAATGTTTCCCTGGCCAGCGACCTTCGACCACCGCTCGACCTCCTCGCTGCCCCATCTCGTTCAAAAAAAAAAAGAAACACGAGAGGAAGAAGAAGCCGCAGCCACCCCTGCGTCCCCTGCTTCCAGCCAGCCCACCCGCCGCTGCTGCTCTCCGGCCAGCGCCCACCATCGCCCCGCTTCCCGGCTAGTGACCACCGCCGCCGCTGTTCCTCGGTCGGGAGACGATGCTGCCAGCGTCCATCCCAGCCCTACTACCGCCGCCCGCCTCCCCTTGCGTCGTAGTGCAACTGCTCGACCTCTCCTCCTCGGCTATCGTTGGTGATGCTGCTCCCAGCCCGTGCCACCACCGCTGCCTCTCCACCGCCGCCCGCCTCCCCTTGGGTCGCAACCGCAGCCGCCGATTGTCGCCCTCCTCACGGCGACTGAAACAGGGCAAATCACATATTGCCCTTGTTCCCAACCGCCTCACCACCACTTTTCCTAGCCACATCACCGCCGCTCGATCACCCGGCCAGCGACCTCTTCTCCTTGCGTCCCCATCACGCTCGAGTGAGAAGGACCGCCGGCATCGCAGCCGCAACCGCCGGTTGCCGTTGCCCCTCCTTGCAGCGGTTGTAGAAACAGAGCTTCCTCTGTTGCCGCAGCCCCTCGTTGATCGCAGCCACGCCTTGAGCGTCGTGGCCTTCCAGCCGACCCACCACCACTGCCAGCCACCGTGCGGCGACCGCTGCTCGCCTCCCGGCCGTCGCTCCCCTTGGCTCGAGCGAGAACGACCGCCGCCACTCCCCCTTGCTCTGCCCCCTTATGACCGAAACAGGGCAATCCTCTTGCTGCTACGAACGCCAGTTGCCACCACCGTCGCTGCTGCTGCCCAGCCAGCGACGACGTCGCTCGCCGCCTAGCCTGCCACCGTCGATTCCTATTTTCCACTGCAGCCTCAACCTCGGCAACGCCACCGCAGCCGCCCTCCAATAGCACATGCAGCAAACTCTTGTGCGACCGCTTCAACCTCGGCAACGCACACACCGACTCCTCTTCTCAACCTCGGCCGTGTGTAACATCCCTCATTTCTGAATTTTTCGTATAAGCTTCTAGTTGTAATGTAGGTATCTATTTTAAAATTTGATAAAAGAGCCAAAGTATGAATCTAAGAACTTATTCATAAGATTTGGGAGATTTGTTCCAAAAAAAAAATTGAGGACCTATATGTAAACCCTAAGGACCTAATCGTAAATATAATAATACAAGGACTAAATTACAAAATGCATAAAATTACAAATCCCACCGTTTAAGCCTCTCTGCCTTCATTTATAAGGAACCAGAGAAGGCAGCTACGTGAAAGAACAGGAGAAAGAAAGAAAGAAGAAGAGAAGAAAAAGGGGGAAGAAGAAGAAGAAAAAAATTTGGGGCTTTGAGGTTTCCTGCTCAAATCTTCTCATTTAGGGACATAATTCTCAAACGCAAGTATTCTAACCCCATCCTACAGAATTATTAGCCTTTGATCTCATATTTATTCTGAATTATTCGAAAGATTTCAGCCTAGAATCTGATATTTCTCTTGTTAGATACAAAAATCATGGATCTAAAATTTTTCGGTAAACTGACCCCTATACATTGTTTCAGCCATAATTTTTAGTACCAAACGTGGATTTAGGCAAGACCTTATTCATTTGAAAGTAGACTCTTATACCTTTCTTTTGACACTGATTTTGAAAATTTTGGACTCCGAATACTTACTCAAACGTCTGTTTCAAATGAGCCTATGGATGCTGCAAAATAGGGATCAAAATTTTTGACATTTCGATACTAAAATGCCTATAACTCCCTGTTGGAAATTCTGATTTATGCCAAAATGATTTCATTTGAAACTAGACTTGTAAACTTCCTTTTGATATATAGATTGAAAAATTTGGAATTCAAATGCCTATTCTGCTATCTGTTGATTCCGCCCTATGAATTCTGTAAAACAGTGATTTAGTTTTTGACCTTTGGTCACTAAATCAATGGTAACTCCTTGTTGGAAACCTTGATTCGTATGAAACTTGTTTCATCAGAAAATAGATTGACATATCTTTTGACAGTAGCTTTCTTAAGGGTATTGGAGCATAATTGATAATCTAAAGTATTTGTTCAATGTGCCTCTTGAATTCTGTCAGAAATCGAGCTTTGGTCGATTTCGCGTATTCTGTTTCATTCGTTTGGAAATAGATTCCATTCAGCCCCCTTCACTCAATTGTGGCTTATATTAGTGCTTGAATTCTGGTTTGCTCTTGTTTGTAAATTACTTATATTCTTGAAATATTTTGTGTAACGTTTAAGCTATATCGCATTGACACATATAGGCACATGTATATCCCATTGTTCCGCATTTGCTTTCGATATGTGCCTACTCTAGTTTCATTCCTTTGGATATTGAATTCATCTAACCTTCTTATTTGGATTGAGCTATATATGATTGCTTGGAATCCGTGTATACTCTTGCTTTCATTTCATTCCAAATCTGAATACATTTGTGAGAGATTGTTGCTTGCATCGTATTGACTCGTAAAGGCACATGTACATTTTGTTGTTCCGCGTGTGCTTCCGATATATGCTATTTATTGTTCATACTACCTTTTGTACTTTGGTGTTGTGGGATAATGTGAACCTTTGCCAGAAATGGTAAAGGGTGTTATGCATAGAGCCCGCGATGCTTTGTCAGCCCCCTCTGACTTCACCTAGACGTGGGTGGATGGAGCTCCCAGACGTGGGAGACTTCTGTCTGGTGGTCATCCAGAAATAGATGAATCACATTCTGTCTGTGGTCCTACTACACCTTCTGTATGTTTGATATGATATCCAGAGCTTTGGTTATGTGTTTCTGTACATGCTTTGGATAAGAATGATATGAATGCAACGTCAAAGATGACATTTGAGCTTCTGTTTGGTATTTGTTATTGATATGCTCCGAAATGTTCCATAAACCGTTGATATGCTCCGGAACATTTCATACGCCACTGATAGACTCCGAAACATTTCATTTGTTATTTATATGCTCCGAAATGTTTCATTCATTGTTGATATGCTTTGAAATGTTCCATATGCCGTTGATATGCTCCGGAACATTTCATATGCCATTGATAAGCTCTGAAATGTTTCATTTATTATTGATATGCTCCAAAATGTTTCATTCATTGTTGATATGCTCCAATTACTCTATGCCCCATCTGTTATGAACCAAATATGTTTGATTGAAATGACAATTGTGATTCTGCACCAAATGATATTACGTCTATGAATTTTTATATTCTGCCTTGCATTTTGAAACTTTATCTCTTTGGAAATTGTCCTCTTTTGACATGGATATGTTAGTCACTTGCTGAGCTTTATATGCTCACCCCGTTGTTGTATAAATTTTTCAGGATAGCTTGTCGCTTGCTTAAATGTTAAGATTGGGCTGGAGTCTATTTTGTTTGTAGAAAGTTGGATCATAAAATTAAATTATGAATTGCAAGTTAAATTATGAAACAAGTTTGTGTTTTCGGGTGACTGGAGTCTATTTTGCTTGTAGAAAGTTGGATCATAAAATTAAAGACTGCCCTTTGAACAAGAAGAAAGAGTCATTGCCTCCTGAATCATCAGCCCATGTCAGAGTATATGCTATCACTGAATATGATTCTGAAACTTCTGAATTAGTGGTCGAAGGTATTATTCATGTTTATGAATGAATGCAAATATTTGTTTGACCATGGGTCCCATCTATGATTTGATTCGTAATATTTTGCTTATCACTTGGGCATTCAACCTAGACCACTACATTATGTGATATGTAAATACAATCATTGGAGATTCTTTGATAACGAATTTGAATCTGGTCCTCTTGTCTGATTTTATTGGAGAACTTGAACTTTTACTGATTTATTTCTCCTAGAGATTTGGAGTTTTGATATTATACCGGGTATGGATTGGCTATCTTCCTATCATACCAGTATGGATTGGTATATAACAAATGATCACTTTTTGCATATTTGATCAGCCGATCTTAGTATTGGACATGATTTATCTCCTTGCCTAATGTATCCCAAGATGATTTGCTTGGATTACCTTCAAATGTGACTTTGCTTTTGATTTGGTCCTTGGGACAATCCTAAAATCTAAGCATCTCTACAGAATGACATCATTTGAGTAAGTGGAATTGGAAAAGCAACTACAAGAACTATTAAATGAGGGTTTTATTTGGCTTAATATTTCATCATGGGGTGCTCTGGTGTTAGTTAGAAAGATGGATGCAACATTGAGGCTTTGTATTGATTATAGACAGTTGAATCAGGTGACCATCAAAAACAAGTATCCCATACCCAGTATTGATGATTTGTTTGATCAACTGCAGGGTGCACAAGTATTCTCTAAGATTGACCTGAGGTCAGGTTACTATCAGTTGAAGATCAAGGAGGAGGATATTTCAAAAACAGCTTTCAGAACTCGATATGGTCATTATGAATTCTTGGTGATGCCTTTTGATTTGACAAATGCCCCTGCAGCTTTTATGGAACTAATGAATAGGATATTTCAACCGCTCTTGGATATCTGTGTAATTGTATTTATTGATGACATATTGGTGTATTCAAGGAGTAATCAGGAGCATAAGGAACACTTGAGAAATGTATTGTCCATATTAAGAGAAAAGAAGTTGTATGCAAAGTTCAGCAAATGTGAATTTTGGTTGAATGAAGTTACTTTCTTAGGCTATGTGATTTCAGGGAAGGGTATATCTGTTGATCCAAAGAAAATAGAAGCTATAGTTGAATGGGAAGTACCAACAAATGTAACAGAAGTTAGAAGCTTCTTGGGCATGGCAGGTTATTACAGGAGATTTGTGGAGGGATTTTCTCAAATCGCTCAACCTCTCACCAAACTCACTAAAAAGAATGTCAAATTTGTATGGGGTAATAATTGTGAGCAAAGTTTTCAAGAGTTGAAAAGAAGATTGACTAGTGCTCCTATTCTCACTATTCCATGTGGTAGTGAGGGATTTGTAGTTTATATTGATGCTTCAAGAATGGGCCTCGGATGTGTTTTGATTTAGGAAGGGAGAGTGATTGCTTATGCTTCTAGACAACTAAAAAGTTATGAACTGAATTATCCAACTCATGATTTGGAATTGGCAGCAATTGTTTTTGCTCTAAAGATTTAGAGACATTATTTGTATGGTTGGCAATTTGAAATTTTTACTGATCACAAGAGTTTGAAATATATTTTCACTCAGAAAGACTTAAACATGAGGCAACGAAGATGGATAGAACTTTTAAAGGATTATGATTGTGCCAACCGTTATCACCCGGGTAAAGCCAATATGGTAGCTGATGCACTTAGTAGAAAATCTACATGTTTTATGGCTAGTCTAGTCGTGAAGCAATGGAAGTTATTAGAAGAAAATTTTGATTTGAATGCTATGAGGAAAGAGTAAGACTCAATGATATTGATGGCCTCCATTTAGGTGCAATCTGATCTTATTCAACAAATTAAGGAAGGACAATTACGAGATCCACGTTTAATCTACTTGAGAAATGAAGTAGAAAAGGAATTGAAGCCAAACTTTCAAGTAATAAAGGATGGCCTATTGAGATTTGGGGATAGAGTATGTGTACCAAATGAACCAGATATCAAGAACCAAATCCTAAAGGAAAGTCATACTTCAAAGTACACCATGCATCCTGGGAGCACTAAGATGTATAGAGATCTCCGAAGTCATTATTGGTGGGAAGGCATGAAGAAGGAAATTGCAATGTATGTTTCAAAATGTTTGACTTGTCAGCAAATCAAAGTAGAACACCAAAGACCTAGAGGGTTGTTACAACCTTTAGATATTCCTGAATGAAAATGGGAATGTGTTACCATGGATTTTGTTTCAGGACTACCCAGAACCTCTAGAAAGCATGATGCTATTTGGGTTATCATTTATAGGTTAACAAAATCTGCACATTTCCTACCGATTAATATGACTTATTCGCTTGATAGACTTGCAGATTTATATGTCAATAAAATAGTAAGACTTCATGGTATTCCAAAGGAGATCATCTCTGATCGAGACTCCAGATTTCTCTCTAGATTCTGGAGAAGATTACAGGAATCTATGGGCACTAAAGTCAAGTTTAGTACTACATATCATCCTCAGACTGATGGTCAATCAGAAAGAACAATTCAAACACTTGAGGATTTACTTAGAGCCTATGTTATGGATTGGAAAGGTGAATGGGATAAAGATATTTCACTTATTGAGTTCACTTATAATAATAGTTGTCATTCAAGTATTCAGATGGCTCCATATGAAGCTTTATATGGGCGAAAGTGCATAACACCTATATGCTGGGAGGAAATTGGTGACAAAAAATTGTTAGCACCAGACAAAGTACAAGAAACTATCGAGAAAATTCAAGTTATAAGGAAAAGGTTAAAAACTGCTCAAAGTCGTCAAAAGAGTTATGCTGACAATAGAAGACGAGATATTGAGTTCAAAGTTGGAGATTTTGTGTTCTTAAAGGTTTCCCCTTCCAAAGGCATTATAAGGTTTGGGAAGAAAGGAAAATTAAGCCTAAGATTTATTGGACCTTTTGAGGTCCTTGAGAGGGTTGGTTATGTCGCTTACAAGATTGTCTTGCCACCATCGTTGTGCCATATCCATAATATATTCCATGTTTCGATGATTAGAAAGTATATATTTGATCATTCTCATATCATTAAGTATGAGCTGATGGAGACCGATAAAGATTTATCTTATGTGGAAGAGCCCACTTAGATTGTTGATAAGAAAGAAAAGATCCTAAGGAATCGGGTCATCCCTCTAGTTCAAGTAATTTGGAGACATCATTCTGGAGAGGAAACAACCTGGGAGCTAGAGGAGGAAATGAAAAAGGTTTATCCCCATCTTTTCATCGATAGAGGTATGAAAAATTTAGAGGACTAAAATTTTCTTTTAAGGGGGGGGAGAGTGTAAAATCCTTCATTTCTGAATTTTTCATATAAGCTTCTAGTTGTAATGTAGGTATCTATTTTAAAATTTGATAAAAGAGCCAAAGTATGAATCTAAGAACTTATTCATAAGATTTGGGAGATTTGTTCAAAAAAAAAAATTTATTGAGGACCTCTATGTAAACACTAAGGACCTAATCGTAAATATAATAATACAAGGACTAAATTGTAAAATACATAAAATTACAAATCCCACCGTTTAAGCCTCTCTGCCTTCGTTCATAAGGAACTAGAGAAGGCAGCTACGTGGAAGAACAGGAGAAAGAAAGAAAGAAGAAGAGAAGAAAAAGGGGGAAGAAGAAGAAAAAAAAAATTTGGGGCTTTGAGGTTTCTTGCTCAAATTTTCTCATTTAGGGACATAATTCTAAAAGGCAAGTATTCTAACCCCATCCTACAGAATTATTAGCCTTTGATCTCATATTTATTCTGAATTATTCGAAAGATTTCAGCCTAGAATCTGATATTTCTCTTGTTAGATACAAAAATCATGGATCTGAAATTTTTTGGTAAACTGACCCCTATACATTGTTTCAGCTATAATTTTTAGTACCAAATATGGATTTATGCAGGACCTTATTCATTTGAAAGTAGACTCTTATACCTTTCTTTTGACACTGATTTTGAAAATTTTGGACTCCGAATACTTACCCAAACGTCTATTTCAAATGATCCTATGGATGCTGCAAAATAGGGATCAAAATTTCTGACCTTTGGATACTAAAATGCCTATAAATCCATGTTATAAATTCTGATTTGTACCAAACTGATTTCATTTGAAACTAGACTTGTAAACCTTTCTTTTGATATATAGATTGAAAAATTTGGAATTCAAATGCCTATTCTGCTATCTGTTGATTCCGCCCTATGAATTCTGTAAAATAGTGATTTAGTTTTTGACCTTTGTTCACAAATCAATGGTAACTCCTTGTTGGAAACCTTGATTCATATGAAACTTATTTCATCAGAAAATAGATTGATATATCTTTCAATAGTAGCTTTCTTAAGGGTATTGGAGCATAATTGATAATCTGAAGTATTTGTTCAATGTGCCTCTTGAATTCTGTCAGAAATCGAGCTTTAGTCGATTTCGCGTATTCTGTTTCATTCGTTTGGAAATAGATTCCATTCAGCCCCCTTCACTCAATTGAGGCTTATATTAGTGCTTGAATTCTGGTTTGCTCTTGTTTGTAAATTACTTATATTCTTGAAACATTTTGTGTAACGTTTAAGCTATATCGCATTGACACATATAGGCACATGTATATCCCATTGTTCAGCATTTGCTTTCGATATGTGCCTACTCTAGTTTCATTCCTTTGGATATTGAATTCATCTAACCTTCTTATTTGGATTGAGCTATATATGATTGCTTGGAATCCGTGTATACTCATGCTTTCATTTCATTCCAAATCTGAATACATTTGTGAGAGATTGTTGCTTGCATCGTATTGACTCGTAAAGACACATGTACATTTTGTTGTTCCGCGTGTGCTTCCGATATATGCTATATATTGTTCATACTGCCTTTTCTACTCTGGTGTTGTGGGATAATGTGAACCTTTGCCAGAAATGGTAAAGGGAGTTATGCATAGAGCCTGCGATGCTCTGCCGGCCCCCTCTGACTTCACCTAGACGTGGGTGGATGGAGCTCCCAGACGTGGGAGACTTCTGTCTAGTGGTCATCCAGAAATGGATGAATCACATTCTGTCTGTGGTCCCACTACACTTTCTGTATGTTTGATATGATATCCAGAGCTTTGGTTTTGTGTTTCTGTACATGCTTTGGATAAGAATGATATGAATGCAACGTCAAAGACAACGTTTGAGCTTCTGTTTGGTATTTGTTATTGATATGCTCCGAAATATTCCATACACTGTTGATATGCTCCGGAACATTTCATACGCCACTGATAGACTCCGAAACATTTCATTTGTTATTTATATGCTCCGAAATGTTTCATTCATTGTTGATATGCTTCGAAATGTTCCATACGCTTTTGATATGCTCCGGAACATTTCATATGCCATTGATAAGCTCTAAAATGTTTCATTTATTATTGATATGCTCCAAAATGTTTCATTCATTGCTGATATGCTCCAATTACTCTATGCCCCATCTGTTATGAACCAAATATGTTTGATTGAAATGACAATTGTGATTCTGCACCAAATGATATTACGTCTATGAATTCTTATATTTTGCCTTGCATTTTGAAACTTTATCTCTTTGGAAATTGTCCTCTTTTGACATGGATATGTTAGTCACTTGCTGAGCTTTATATGCTCACCCCATTGTTGTATAAATTTTTCAGGATAGCTTGTCGTTTGCTTAAATGTTAAAATTGGGCTGAGGCAGTGTAAAGCTAAAAGATTTTGGGCAGATCTTTATTAGTATATATGTTTTTGTTGTATAAGCACACGCTACATCTAATGAAATGTTGACGATGAATCTAAACTTGTGGATTTTGTATAAGTTTAAAGGACCTCTCATGTTTAAGATTCTGGAATATTAAGTTTAATTCGTGTAACGATATGAACTTATGGTAAATGTTGGTTTTGTGATTGTATAGACTCCCAAATTTGTGAATTTATGTTGTGGTTATTATTTTGGTGAGTTGGGTTCAGATTTTATGAATTATCGAGCGATGTGTTGTATGTTTATGAACTGCACAGGGTTTATAAATTTGTAGATTGTAGAGGTGAAATTTTGATCTGAATGTTTTCTTAGTGACCTCAAATGTTAGTTTGGATCCTGAATTGATTTGTTTTCTTGAATTTTAATCTTTATCGATATTTTGAGGGGCGTGACAACTTCAACGGCACCGTCGTGTCCTCAACCGCATGTGATTCCTCTGCGTCACCAATGCTTCCTTCCATAGTGCGGTAGAGACAGAGCAACGCTACCTTCCATCCTCACCATCACAACCACCATAGCGACAGGCCCTTGGCGACGCTGCCCCCAGCTGTAGCCACATCAACGCAGTGGCCTTCCAACCCTGGCACTCTCACCCCACACAGCGATAGAAACAGGGCAGCTACTCTTCCTCCAACGCAGCGACCGCAGCACTGCCCTCGGCGTCCACCTCCTCGGCAACTTCGCATCGACAGTATTGATGCCCTTGACCGATAACAAAAACAGAAGTTGAGATTACAGATTTGCAGTCTTATGCAATGGCCACTGATAACTCGGTGAAAGCACAAATGGAAGCATTGGAAATCAGAATTGAGAACCGACTGTAAGAAACACTTAATGATTTCAAAAAGAGCCTACTGGAGAACCTTAGCAAATTTCAACAAAATGGGGGCTGAAGTTCTACGTTGCACAGATTTGAAAATACAGGAAAAGGGCCCCAAGATTGTGACACAAATTACTCACACATGAAGATGGAATTTCCGAGATGGAAAGATGGAGATCCGACCAATTGGATCTCTAAGGCAGAAATTTTTTTTCTGTTTTGACAGAACCCCAGAAGAATCCAAGGTAGAAGTGGCCTCAATCTAGCTCAAGGGAGATGCACTCCAGTGGTACGATTGGTATGAAACTTTCCACGGAGTTCCTTCATGGGAGCAGTTCAAAAGAGGGCTTCTTGTTTGCTTTGGCCCATCCGAATATGAGAATATTGATTGCCAGCTCGCCAAAATTCGTCAGACTTCTACAATATTAGAATATCATAGTAAGTTTAAAAGATTGTCAAATCAAGCTAGAGATTGGTCGGACCGACCACTTCTGGATACATTTATTGAAGGGCTTATTCCAGAGATCCGATGTGAAGTTAAGGCTCGTCAACCCCGCACTATGATAGCTACGATCTCATTTGCAAATCTATATGAGAAAAAAATTAGCAAGAAAAGATCAGCAAGGGATTTGTACTATGATGAAAAATGGAGTATGGAGCAGCGATGTAAACAAGGGCAACTTCTGATGATTGAACCAATTGGAGAGGAACCGAAAGCAGAAGAGTTGGACTCCGATTATGAAAGTGTGGAAACTGATGAAGATATTGAAGCTATCACACAAACACTACATGCATTGGCTAGCTATGCTAACCCACAAATTATGAAAATCAGAGGAACTTTGAAGCATTAGCCTGTCACTATGTTGATTGATACGTGCAGCACTAATAATTTTATGGACAGAAAAGTTGCAGCCCGATTAGCTTACTGTTGAATCTCGTATTTTGATTATGAAACTACTTGATATATGTTTATGATTTAATCTGCGTTTTGAGTGACGCAGGATGCTTTGATCAGGATGAGACAATTAAAGCAGGAAAATCATGTTGTGCCGGAGGAACATGTCAGAAGATTGGACGTCGGGCCGGTGGATCGGTCGACGTATCGACAGAAGGCTTCGGGCCGTGGACTCGGGCATCGGGCCAAGAAGAGCGGGTATTGTGCCAAGGATATCGGACTTACGGAGTCAACTGGCCGATTGGGCAATAGGCTGCAGGAAAGGACGATGCGCCGAAAAATCGGACGAAGCGTCGAGGGACCAATGACATGCCGGACAACTTGGTTAATTGCTTAGGATTAATTGTCTCGATCGAAGTTTTTGTTTTGAGTGTGCAGGATTAACTACGATGAAAGAAAGACAAGCAGTAGGAGTTGCGCCGGAGTCAAGTTCATGATCACGTTGGGAGTTCGAGAGTTCGACGGAAGTTCGGACGGTCGTCGGAGGTTCTGCGAGAACAGATCCGAGAAGTCCAGAAGCTTGCCACGCAAAGCTCGTCGGAACTCGCCAAGTGGATCGTCGTAAAGTCCAAGAGTTTGCCGGAAGTCCGCAGGAGCATCACCGAGGGTTCATCGGATGATCGACGGAAGTTCGCCGGAAACTCGCTGGAAGAAGCGATTGACGCACCGAAGCAAAGCTGCAGAAATTATCTTAGATCTAATCGTAGTTAGCACGTTGATTAAGTTGGAAAATGGGAGGTGATCCCATTAGCTTAATCTTGGGGCAATTGGGCCCCTTAAAGACTGAAATTGGGCCGAATGGAGCTAACCATTCGGACCCTGATTGCACCAGGAGGTGCAACCGCCTAGGCCAGGAGGTGGCACCGCCTGGGCTAAGTCTCCCAACGAGACTGGGCGGTGCAACCTCCCCAGCCAGGAGGTGGCACCGCCTGAGCTCAGTCTTCGAGCAAGACTGGGCGGTGCAACCTCCCTGACAGAGAGGTGGCACCGCCTGAGCTCGGTCTTCGAGCTCTGGCAGAGAGGTGCAACCGCCTCAGTCAAGAGGTAGCACCGCCTGGGGCTCAGTCTCCGAGCCAGACTCAGGAGGTGCAACCGCCCCTGACAGAGAGGTGCAACCGCCTGGGCTCAGTCTTCGAGCTCTGCTAGGCGGTGCAACCTCTCCAGTCAAGAGGTGCAACCGCCTGATCCCGGAATTCCGGGATTTGATCGTTTTGAGCTCCAAATTTGAATTGGGTTGGGGCCTATAAATACCCCACCCATTCAGCACTGAAAAGATACAGACCTATACCGAAATCTTGATCTTTTCTGTGATTCTAAGAGCTCAAAAGTGTTGTAAAGCCTTTAAGTCTCCTCCTTCTGTTCTTCAAGGTTTGAGTTGTAAAGTGAGGAGAGAAAGGTCTGTAAAGGTTGTCTCCTAAGCCTGTCAAAAGGAGAGAAACTGTAAAAGGGCAGTTGGCCTTCGCCTATTGAAGGAAGGCCTCTAGTTGACGTCGGTGACCTCGTCGGTGGAGGAAGCCAAAAGTGGAGTAGGTCAAGACTGACCGAACCACTCTAAATCTCTGGTTTGCGTTTATTTTGAGCACTTTATCATTACTGCAAACCTCCTTCATAACTACTGCTCTCTGCGCTTTTACGAACAAGTTCTATGTGCTGTTCTTTCCGAATCTGCATTCAGACGTAAATCGGTGTTTTCGTACATTACAGTTTACGTTTACGTTTTGATTCTGCAAAACTGTCTTCTGCGCCTTCACGAACAAGTTTCTAAGTGCTGATCTGTCCGAATCTGCTTTCAGACATAAACCAGTGTTTTCGTACGATATTTACATTGCAGTTTACGTTTACGCCTTGATTCTGCAAAACTGTCTTCTGCGCTTTTACGAACGAGTTTCTAAGTTCAGATCTCTTTAAAATTGCGTTTAGACGTAAAACTGCCCAAACTGCATTTAGACGCAAACTACGTTTAAACGTAAAACTGCGTTTTAGACGTAAACTGAGTTTAGACGTAAATCTGCGTTTAGATGTAAATCTGCGTTTAGACGTAAATCTGCGTTTAGACGTAAAACTGCGTTTAGACGCAAACTGCATTTAAACGTAAATTGTGTTTAGACGTAAACTGCGTTTAGAAGTAAAACTGCGCTTAATCTTAAGTAATCTTAAAATCGGCTTTTACATTGAAATCGTTTTTATCGAACGAACGCAGCTTTCATTTTTAATCGCTGAAAGATATCCGCTGCACTAATTCACCCCCCCCCCCTCTTAGTGCTCTCGATCCTAACACTTACCGCATTGAAGGCTGTGACAGATTCGAAGTAAAAATTACTAATGGATGGATTTTAACTTGTGATAGCAAAGTCTAGGAGTTTCTTGCAATGATTACTATAGTAAAAGATCGACCTATTGCTTACACTATCAAAAAGTGGAGACCATACTTACTTGATCAACGGGTTGTGATGCGTTGCAGATAGCCTATGATTGAAGTGCTAAAAGAGAAGCTCCCCGAGATTGATGCTGCTAAGCCTTGAGGACAAGGCTGATTTGAAGAGGGAGGAACTGTTAAGACCCTTTTTCTGAGCTTTTGAATAATGTTTATTGAGTCTGTTTAGTCCAGTTGTTTATTGAGTCGGTTTGGTTTAGTTAGAGTCAAGTAGAGGTTTATTTAATATTTATTTATTATTAGAGTATGGATTCTAGGTGGAACTCTATAAATAGAGATATAACTGCTTCTTTTCAGTTATCTATGAAAAATACTATTCTGTCTTTTGATAAACCCTAGGAGGCCGATCCCCTCGAAGCGATCAAGGAGGTCGATCCCCTCGAAATGATCATCCTCTTTCTCTTCTTCATTTCTACAATAAGACTTTAGGGTCTTATCATTTGGTATCAGGGTGACGATAAGACTTTAGGGTCTTATCATACTCTAACCCGCAAACTATGGAAATTAGTGGAACTCTGGAACATCAGCATGTTATAGTTTTGATTGATACCTATAGCACTAATAATTTTATGGATAGTGAGACTATTGACCGATTAGCCCGCCACATTGAAGGCTGTGATAGATTCAAAGTAAAGATCATTGATGGATGGATTTTAACTTGTGATAGCAAATGTTCAAAAATAAAATTGATTATATAGGGCCAGAAGTTTCTTGCAATGGTTACTATACTGAAAGATAGACCTATTGGTTACACTATCAAAAAGTGGAAACCATACTTGATCAACGGGTTGTGATGCATTGTAGATAACCTATGACTGAAGTGCCGAAATACTCCCTGAGTTTGATGCTACTCAGCCTTGAGGACAAGGTTGATTTGAAGAGGGAGGAATTGTTAGGATCCCTTAGGTTCCATTTATTTTTTAAGATTTTGAATAATATTTATTGAGTTTGTTTAGTTTACTTAAAGTCGGATAGAGGTTTATTTAATATTTATTTATTATTAAGAGTCCAAGCCCTAGTGAACTCTAGGTGGAACTCTATAAATAGTGATGTAACCCTTTCTTTTCGGAAATCAATCAATCAATAAAATATTATTCCAACATGTGGACAAACCCTAGGAGGTCAATCTCCTCGAAGTTATCAAGGAAGCCGATCCCCTCGAAGCGATCAAGGAGGCCGATCCCCTCGAAGTGATCATCCCCTTTTATCTTCCTTCTTTTACAATAAGACCTTAGGGTCTTATCACAAACTCCCGACGATCTTCTGATGAGTTTTTGGTGAACTCTTAGTGAACTTCCAATGAGCTTTCATTGCATCGTCCGATCCTTCGATATATTCCCTAATTCATCTGGCTTGATACTCGATCATTAACTCTAGCTCAACATTCGATTCTTCTTTGCCTTTCTCACAATTGTAGTTAGTCCTGCATCACTTATCTCAACTTATGGATTAGATCATTAATTCACCAATTGATTTCATTATCAAAATCCAAGATTCAATACAAAGTTCACCCAATTCCTTAAGGCCCATGAGATTCTATCACAATGGACACCTCCTCGTATTTCTCAGCTCAATGGTGTATTTGAAAGGAGTAATCGTACACTATTAGACATAGTGAGGTCTATAATGAGTTTCGGCGACCTACCTATCTCATTCTATGGATACGCCTTAGAGACCGCAGTTGACCTTTTGTATAATGTTCCAACTAAGTTGGTAATGTATATACCATATGAGATATAGAAAGGAAAAAAGTCTAATCTTAAGGTTGTTAAGATTTGGGGCTGCTCTACCCATGTTAAAAGACACAACCCCGATAAGTTATAATTCAAGACGGAGCGGTGTAACTTCGTGGGATACCCCAAGGAAACTTGTGAATATTATTTCTATTATCCCAAGGACCAAAAGGTCTTTATAGCTAAGAGAGCAATATTCCTTGAGAAGGAATACATTATTAGTAAAGATAGTGGGAGCATGATAGAGTTAAGTGAGATTAGAGAACCTAGCTCAAGCACCACTCTACAACCCGAGTCTGTTCAAGTACCTAGTATATAGGTTCTGACTTTACATAAGTTTGGCAGAGTATCTCATCCTCCTGGGAGATATATAAGATATATTAAAAAAGAGGATGTTGAGAGTATATTGATCCTCAGATCTACGAAGAGTCTATTATAAGTATAGACTTCGGGAAGTGGTAAGCAGCTATGATTTTTTAGATGGATTCTATATACTCCAACAAGATTTGGTGTATCATGCCTTAGATTGATGAATTGTCATCTTTTATCAAAATTAAAATTTGAATCTTAATAAATTTCATATTTAAAATTTATATCCTACTTGAAAATTATCATTCGATATTGGACTTGAAAATGGATGTCATGCGATGACATCAATTTTATTATGATAAATACGTGGAATCATACTTTAAAATGGTAAAACATGATTGGTATCATGATATGCATGTTAATAAGTTTAAATGCATATAACTTATCGGTTTGATGCTTGAATTCAAAGACCTTGAATTCAAGAGTGTCTTTTCTCAAGTATGGCATATAGATAGGGGGAGTTAATATGAAATCCATCATCAATTAATTATCATCATAAAAAAGGAGGAGATTGTTGAATCTCATATTGTGATGATGAAATCAATTGGTAAATTGTTTGATCCAATCTATATATTAAGGAAAGTGTGTAGGATTAACTATGAAAGTGATTAAGACATAAATCAAATCGAAATGCTAGAGTCAAGATCGAGAATTTATTGGGAGTTTGAGAGTTCATCGGAAGTCCAGAGGTTCGTCAGAAGTGCCACCGAAATTGGTGAGAAGTCAAGGAGCTTACCAAAGAAGCTCGTCAGTACTCACCAAGAAGATCATCACGAAGTCCAAGAGCTTGCTTGGAGTCCGCTGGAAGATTGCTAAGAAATCGTCGGAAGTCTGCCGAAAGATCGCCGGAAGCTCACCGGAAGAAATCTAGACTTATCAAACTTTTGGTGTATGCCTTAAAAATCAAAGTTAGCATATAATTAGGGTTAGGATTGGGAGGTAATCCCACTAACTCAATTAGGGGCCAACTGGGCCTAAAACAGGACTAAGTTGAGCTGGATGGAAGGCCCACTCGACCACTTGGAGCCTTGCTAGGTGGTGGCACCACCCAGGGTGGGCGATGGAACCACTTGAGGCTCAATCTCTCAGGAGGTCTAAGCTAGTGGTACTGTCTTATCAGGTGGTGGTACCAGAAGAGCCTAGTCACAGAGGTTTTGTTAGGCAATGGTACTATTAGACTGGGTGGTGGTAACGCCTAGTGTCAGTTAGCAAGCGATGGTACATATTAGAACCCTTGTGGATTCTAAGCTTGGGGTTGATCTCTTTAGGGGATCGGCCTCCGTGGAACTCTATAGGGGTTCCTTCCTTTAGGTTGTTGCTCAAAAGCTGCTAAAATGATTCATCTATTCTTGTGAAAAGAGGATGAATATATGACTATTTATAGGGCTTATAAACCCCAACTCCTAATGTGACTCCTACTCAAGACTCCTAATTCTAACCAACTCCTAATGCTTCTCTAAGAAGCATTCTCCAAACTAATCCTAACCTTAGCCGGCCTCTTCATCTCTTTAATAGGGGCCGGCTATGTAGGTTTCACATGAATATCCTTTTTAATGAAACTCAATTAGGACTCTCCTAGCTAAAGTCATAACAGATCCGCTATCTTCAAATCAACCTTGTCCTCGAGGCTAACAATCTATGAATTCTGGGAATTTGATCTTTAAGTCATCATAGTTCTCCCAAGTGGCATCTTCTGCTGGTAAGTTCACCCACTATATTAGCACTTCAATAGTGGGTCATCGTCGTTGAGTCACGATCCGTCGATCAATAATGGCACTCGATTGAGTCTAGAGTTCTCATTGGGTAGTCATATTTGGTAGATGGCTTTGGGTTGTCTCGTTTTATCCCAGATTGAGCTTTAAACATGACACATGAAAGACTGAATTGTTAGGAACGAGTCGACATTGGGGGGGGGGGGGGGGGGGGGGTTAGGGGGTAAATTAATGCGGCGGTAAAAATTACATCGGTTTCAAAATTTTTGTACGTTCGATAAATACCGATATCGGAAATACTAAAACTTTGAAAGTATATAGAAGAGTATAGCAAGTAAGGTAGTTTACAGTTAAAGTAAATTGCTCAAAAGAAATACAAACCAGATTTTATAGTGGTTCGGTCATCATGACCTACATCCACTCCCGATTCCTCTTCCGTTGAGGCCACCTGCTAGTCATAGGTACCCAGCAAGCCAATCACGTGAGTGATGGCACGTGTGACTTGATACAAAATCTTTTTTGCTTATTATATTTTGGCATATATCACTTTATAACTATTACATATATATATATATATATATATATATATATATATATATATATATATATATATATATATATATATATATATATATATATTGTGATGTCCTTGGATTTGTGCAATGGGAATCGGATCGTGATGAGATCACGATAATGAGATCGATTCACTTTTAAACACATATCCTAAATAATCCTGGTCATAGGTTACTTGAGAGGGATATCGTGATAACCAGACAGACTGGTGTGCTGTATACCCGTCCATATGATGGATTCAGCTGGTCTCATAGCTGCTCATGTAGGGACACTAGGGATACAGTACAGGTGCTCATTGGAGAATGACTTCACTAATTGATCCGCTTATAGAATGCTGGATGGTTGATGATGCCTTATTGTTAGATAGTGATTTCGTAGTCCTAGTGGTATATCTGGTCTTTAGACTTGAGATACCAAGGATGTCCTGTATGAGTGCTCCACTCTTTGATACCAGACTTATAGATTTGGTTGTCTCAGATCTAGTACAGTTGGTCATTGGGAGTGGTAGTCGACCTTACGAGGGCTATTGAGTGTCGATAGAGGATCATCCACTCTCGGCGTCGTGAGAGGAATATCCCATGTGTTCTTGCTCAGAAAAATCCCTGGCCAGGGTTATTCGGGTTCAGAGAGAAAGAGTTCTCCGAGAGAATCCATTAGAGCGAGACTCGAGTAGAAACTGTATAGGTTTGACAGCACCATGCTCGATATACGGTCTTAGGGATATTAGATGGATGAGGGACTATAGGTACACGGTAACTGAGGACAGACAAGTCCAATGGATTGGATTCCCCTGTATCGTCTAGGGACTACGGCGTAGTGGCCTAATACGTCTGTAGTCGATGAGTCAAGTGAATTATTACAGAGATAATAATTCACTGAGTTAGAAGGAGTTCTGATAGGTATGACTCACGACCAGCTCGATATTGGGCCTAGAAGGTCACACACATATGGTAGGCATTGCGATGAGTAGAGGTTCGAATATGAGATATCCGACGGAGCCCTTGTCTTATTAGATGCAGATCCAATACCCACTAGGGGAGGACCCATTAGGGTTTGACAGGGGACCTCTATAAATAGGAGAGATTCAGAGCCTCATAGGCTAGAGCCTTTGCTTGCCTCTCCTATTCTCCTCTCCCTCTCCACCTCAGAGTAGGCCAGGAGTTTTGAGGAGCGTCGTCGCAGCCCTGCTGTATGGATCATCGCTAGAGAGGAGGACGCTTGACCTCCTTCACCCTCTCCTAAGGATCTGCAAGGAAATAGGGATATACGATCTCCCTAGGTAACACAATCTACTCTATACGCAGTTTTAAGTTTCGCGGATTTTACGCACCAATCTTCGCGCAATGACGAACATCTCTTTGGGAATCAGGGATTTTGTTTTCTTGTTCTTCTGCTACGCATCTGATGTCGTCCCCCAAGATTTCTCAATAGTGGTATCAGAGCCAGGTTGTTCGTGCGAATGATTGATTTTGAACTGCGTGTGTTGTATTTAGGAAAAACTTTTGACGTCAAAATCGTTAATGCAAAAGCGAGAATGGGCAACAACAGTTGCTGCCCTTGATCTATGTGCGTGCAGCGCAGCCGTAGGCAGGCAGCACAGGGGCTGCGTCTGCAACAACCGGCCGGCGGCCTGCTTGCAGCAGGCTTGCGTCCTGTGGAGCTGGCAGCCCGCGGGCAGAGGTGCCTGTGGCCGCTTCTCCCGCGGGGTGAGGCACCGCAGGGCAGCGACGCCTGCCGCCGCTGCTCCCGTGGGCGAAACCCCCCCATAGGGGCGGCCGCTCGGCGGGACAGCACCGCCTACAAGCGTTGCCCCGCGGGTAGAACCGCCCGCGGAGGCGGCAACGCCCATAGGGGTGCCAACCTGCAGGGGCAGCACCGCCTGCGGGCGTTGCCCCACCGACAGAACCGCCCGCGGGGGCGCCCACCCGCAGCGGCAACGCCGTTAGCGGGCGTGCCGCTTGCAAGCGAGGGCAGCGCCCTCGCCCCGCCGCATAGGCCGCCGCCAGTAGGGTGGCGGCAGTGGCAGCATTAGGGTTTTCTGGGCAAAAGATAGTTTTGCCCCTCGGAATATGAGAAATTCTAATTTCTGTCTTTTGTCCAAATTACGAAAATACCCCTATGAATTCAGAAATTCCTTATATGTCCCTGATTTCATAAAATACTGATTAATTAAAAGGTTTAGTTGATTATTATTTTTTATAATTATTTAGTACTCCTACATGATGATGATTATATAAACATGTGACGTATGATGTGTGGACGGATGATCATGGACCGTGTAATGTGTGTACTTGTGATTATTATTATTGAGGTCTACGAGCCTCCGTTATATTTCTCGTTTATTGTCGGGTCTGTGTGCCTATGATTAAGTTGTAATTACATGAGGAGCCGCAGCAGGAGCGTGGATGCGATAGCGGGACCCGCGAGACGGACGATCGCGATGCATGAAGATGCATCAAGATGTCGACAGAACCAACGAGGACAAGATGAACGATCACAGGGCATGGAGATGCATCGTTGCACACATAGATCTTAATGTGAGTGATTAGGCCTACTAGCTCGGGCCTAATCACATTAGGTTGTGGTCCATGATCATCTAGTGTGATTGCTTATACACATACTAGATATGTATATATATATTTGCATGCGATGTAGATATATATTAAATATGTATATGTATGACATGTCATATTAGGAGATCAAATCAAAGAAACATCTCTCTCAATAATATTAAGTCGGTAAACATGAGGCAATTAGATTGACCCACGTGGCCTTCCATCGTTATAAGTAGGAACCGATTCTCGGTGTAGGTTGAGTTGGCTGAGTCCCTCAAGACTCACCTATATCACGATTCGCTATCTTGCTTATGACATAGAGATGTCACCGGTGACCTGAGGGCATGGTATACTTGGTCGAGTCTCTCGAGGGTATATCATCAAATCAAACTCATCTTGTAACGAAGGTGTTGACTTAACCGAGCATCATGGTTAGTCGAGTCCCTCGAGACCATAGTGATTCGAATGCCGAACAGGACAGGAATCACAAGGAGTTGTGATCGGCAAGAGTTGCCTACCTTTTAGGCTTAGTGTAATTGGTTGAGTCCCTCGAGGTTACACTAAAACGCTGATTGGATCCTGATCCCCACTAAAGTCTGCCGGAGACTTCCATTTCACGTGCTAAGGGTGTCGCGTGACTCGTTCGTAAAATAGTGGGAGCATATTAAGATAGAAGTCCATATCTTGATAGTTTATTTCTTGTAAAATCTGCATGTTATTCATTTCTGCTGCATCTTTATTTTTAAAAAATGTCACTTTCAAATCCCTTACGTGGCATACTTGATGTCAACTGTCTCACTGGTCCAAATTATACGAATTGGCTCCGTAACTTGAGAATTGTTCTCACGGCAGAGAAAATCATGTACGTCCTTGATACAGTGATGCCTACACCCGAATAAGGGGCAAGCGAGGATGAGATCGCTCGCTACGTGAAGTACATTAATGACTCCACTCTTGCTCAGTGCTATATGTTGGGCTCTATGACTCCTGAGTTACAGAGACAACATGAAAAGATGGATGTCAGATCCATTCTCCTACATGTCCACAAATTGTTTGAGGAACAGGGAAGGACTCAACGATATGAGATATCCAAGAGCCTCTTCCGCGCTAGGATGACTGAGGGGACACCGGTTCAGAACTATGTGTCCTAAAGATGATTGAGTGGATAGAAAAACTCATAGGTCTAGGAATGGTCCTAGAGGATAACTTGTATTTGGACATTGTGCTTCAGTCTCTACCAGATTCCTTTTCAAAGTTCATAATGAATTTTAATATGAAAAATCTTGAGGTGACTCTCCCAGAGCTTCTCAATATGTTGAGGGAGGTAGAGAGTACTATTAAGAAAGAGAAGCCAGGTCTCTATACTGGTGAGACCAGAAAGAAAAGGAAAGCAAAAAGGTCCCTTAAGAAGGGAAAGGGCAAGGGCAGACTAGGTAAAGCAAAGGTTGCTAAGAAAGACCCAGCAAAGGACAAAGGTCAGTGCTTCTATTGTGGTAAAGATGGGCATTGGAAGAGGAACTGCAAAGAGTACCTTGCAGAGAGGGCGAAATAGAAGCTTGGAGAAGCTTCAGGTATATTCATGATCAATCTCCAATTGTCAGATTTTTGTGATAGTGCATTGGTATTGGATACCAGTATTGCTTATCACATCTACAATTTATTATAAATTCTAACAAAGCCAAGGGGAGATTGGCAAGAGGAATATTGCATAAAGGTTTGTTTATGCTAGACACTACTCCACATATCATGAATGTAAGTGTGTCTAAGAGGAAATGAGATGAGGTAAACAGTGCATACCTATGGCATTGTAGGCTAGGTCTCATCCATGAGAGAATGATTCAAAAGTTACTAAATGATGGATATCTAGATCCATTCGACTATGAGTTATATGCAACTTGCGAGCATTGCCTTCGTGGAAAACTAACCAACTCTCCATTTAGTGGAACTGGAGAGAGAGCCACTGAGCTGTTGGAACTCATACATAGTGATGTATGTGGACCCATGTTAACTCATACCATTAGTGGTTACTCCTACTTCATTACCTTTACTGATGATTTCTCAAGGTATGGATATGTGTACTTAATGAAGTATAAGTCTGAGGCTTTTGAGAAATTCAGAGAGTATAAGAATGAGGTGGAGGACCAGACTGGAAAGAGTATCAAAACTCTTCGATCAGATCGAGGAGGTGAGTACTTAAGTACATAGTTTACTTAGTTCCTCAAGGACCATGGGATATTATCCCAATGGACACCTCCTTATACACCTCAGCTCAATGGTGTCTCTGAAAGGAGAAATCGTACGCTATTAGATATGGTACGGTCCATGATGAGTTTTGCTGACCTACCCATCTCATTCTGGGGATATGCCCTAGAGACCGCAGCTTACCTTCTAAACAGAGTTCCAACTAAGTCGGTAGTGTCTACACCATATGAGATATGGAAAGGGAAGAAGCCTGATCTTAAGGTTGTTAAGATTTGGGGCTGCCCTGCCCACATTGAAAGAAACAACCCCGATAAGTTAGAATCACGGACAAAGCGATGCAAATTTGTGGGATACCCCAATGAAACTTGTGGGTATTATTTCTATCATCTCGAGGACCAAAAGGTCTTTGTAGCTAAGAGAGCAATGTTCCTTGAGAAGGAACACATTCTTGGCGGAGATAGTGGGAGAATGATAGAGTTGAGCAAGGTTGGAGAACCAAACTCAAGCACCACTCTACAGCCCGAGTCTGTTCAGGTACCTAATACACAAGTTTCAACTTTACATAGGTCTAATAGAGTATCCCATCCTCCTGAGAGATATGTGGGACATATTAGAGGAAAGGATGTTGAGGATATTGATCTTCAGACCTACGAGGAGGCTATTATGAGTATAGACTCCGGGAAGTGGCAAGAGACCATGAATTCTGAGATAGATTCTATGTACTCCAACAAGGTTTGGAACCTTGTTGATGTTGAATCTCATATTTTGATGATGAAACTAATTGATAATTATGTTTATGTTTAACTGCATTTTGAGTGATGCAGGTCTACTCGATCAGGATTAAACAGTTAACGTAGGAGGAATTGACGTTGTGCCGGAGGAGATCACGTCAGGGTATTGGACGGCAGAAGGCTTCGGACGTCGGGCATCGGGCCAAGGAGAGTGGAATTGCGCCAAGGATATTGGGGTTGCGGAGGTCAACCGCCGATTGGGCAACAAGCCGCAAGAGAGGACGATGCACTGAAGAATCGGACGAAGCGCCAACCAATGAAGAGCCGGGCAACAGAATGTCAATTCGCGTTGTAATAATTGTCTAGATCGGAGTAGAGTTTTGGCTTGTGTGTGCAGGATTAACTACGATAACGATGAAGACATAAAGTGAAACAAAGTGCTGGAGTCAAGCACAAAGGATTCGTTGGGAGTTCGAGAGTTCGACGGAAGTCCGAAGGTTCGTCGGGAATGCTGCCGGAACTAGCCGAGAATGAGTAGGGAGCTTGCCGAAGGGTTTTTCGGAAACTCGCCAAAAGGTTCGTCGGAAGTTCACGGAGCTCACCGAGAAAGATCGGAGCTTGCCAAAGAAGCTTATTGGAACTCGCCGAGATCAAATCGTGAAGTCTACGAGCTTGTCGGGAGTCCGCAGAATGGTTTCCAAGAGTTTGTCGGAAGACCGCCGGAAGTTCGCCGGAAGCTCGTCGAAAGAAGTCTTGACTTGCAGACTTTGTAATAGCTTAGAAAATGTCTTTAAATTCGTAGTTAGCACGTTACTTAGGGTTAGGATTAGTTGTTAATCCTATAACCCAAGTAGGGGCCAATTGGGCCCGAGTTTGGACTGGTTTGGGCCAAGTTTGGAGCCCAAACTAGTAAGCTGTAAGGGTCTAGCGGTGGCACCGCCCAGCACCCGAGAAGTCGGGCGGTGGCACCGCCAGTGCAACGGTCGACAGGCGGTGGCACCGCCAGCCTCGGGAACTCAAGGAAATTCAAATTTTGGAGATCAAATTTGAATCCTCTTGGGGTCTATAGATACCCCCCAATTCTCAGCAGAGAATACAACCTTTTGAGAAGCTAGAAGTTGAGAAAAGCTTAAGGAGAAGTCTTGTTTTCAATAGCTTGAGTGTTCACCTCCTTTCTTTTCATTGAAATCTTTGTAAAAGGGTGAACCAGTTGTAAGAGGTTGTAAGAGGGGTGTAAGAAGGAGGTTGATCTTCGCCTAGTAAAGGAAGATCATTAGTGGATGCCGGTGGCCTCAACGGAAGAGGAATCGGAGGAGTGGATGTAGGTCACGATTGACCGAACCACTATAAACTACCGTCTTCTCTGGTTTGCATTTTATTCTTGCCATTTACATACTGCAAACTACTTTACTTAGTCACTACGCTTCCATACGCTTCTAAGTTATTAAGCTTTTCAAGTTCTATTTTTTATCGTACGAAAGATTTTTTCAAAATCGAAGTTTTAATCCGCTGCACTAATTCACCCCCCCCCTCTTAGTGCCGCTCCGATCCTAACAATTGGTATCAAAGCCCGGTATTTCTCATTTCAGATTTACACCCGAGAGAAATGGCTCTTCATGGCTTTCAAGAGGGCTTATCGGTTGTTCGTCCACCGTTGTTTAACGGGACGGACTACACTTATTGGAAAACTCGAATGAGAGTTTTCTTACTTTCGTTGGATTTGAATTTATGGCACATAGTCGAAAATGGATTTGAAATATCTTCTCTTCCAATGAACCATTGGAATGATTTGGAGAAGAAGATGTTTTCTCTAAATGCAAAGGCTATGAATGCCTTATATTGTGCACTTGACAAAAATGAATTTAATCGCATTTCGATGTGTGACTCGGCTTTTGATATTTGGAGAACTCTAGAGGTCACTCATGAAGGCACTAGCCAAGTGAAAGAATCCAAAATCAATATTCTTGTGCATTCTTATGAACTTTTCCGGACGAAACCAAGTGAGTCCATCGGAGACATGTACACCTGTTTCACGGATGTCATCAATGGACTCAAAGCTCTTGGTAAAAGTTTTTCTAATTTTGAACTAGTCACTAAAATCTTAAGATCCCTTCCAAAAAATTGGGATTCTAAAATAACCGCAATACAAGAAATAAAAGATTTAAATATTTTTCCACTTGAAGAACTAATCGGTTCGTTGATGACATATGAAATGGTGCACAATACACATGATGAACATGATGAACAAAATCACCTTCCAAAGAACAGGAAGGATTTGGAACTCCGGACAAATGAATACCACTTGAGCAATGACTCAAGTGATGAGGACAATGATGAACTTGAACTTCGAACACTAAATCTTAATAAGTTTATTAAACAAAAATCTAAAATAAACAATGAACTTGAACGGAGGAAGAGGCCAAAGAAGAGGAAGGCAACCAAGGATGAATCAAGAACTTCTAAAGGTGAAACGGCGAATTGGGCTTTGACGGGCTTCGACTACAAGGTAAGTAACTCAACTCTCTTGAATTATTTTGAAATTACATAATACTTTTCATGAGTTATTTTTTATTTAGTTTAGGATTAATTTTCTTAAAAATTACATGAAAATAAAAAAATTAGAAATCATGCTTATCATTCTAGTAATTTTGAAAATAATTATGAAAATTGTATGATTTTGATTAAAAATGCCTTATGAAATATGATATCATGCCTAATGAATTTATTTTTTGAAACTATGCATGATGATGATGAGTTTTGGGTAATTTATAGTTTATTAATTATTGATGACTTCCATAATGATCTTTTATGATTCATGGATTATCGATTTTTATCATGATGAAAGTTGCTTTTAAAAATGATGCATGGATTTTGTATGCAAACTAAGTATGAAAAGATATATTCACCTAAAAAGAAAAATGCATGACTACAACAAATAACAAAATGATTTTGTTTGAAAATACCTTATGCCCAATGAAACCATCATTGATGAATATGCTTTATGTTTAATAGTTTCTTTGGCTTATATGCCTTATCATGATAAATATTTTGAAAAGTTTGTATCATACTTGATGATTATTATACATGATGATTTATTGGTCTTGAAGTTATTCAATTTTGATTAAATGAAATCATGTTTGACTTGAAGTAATGAGTTGAAATCAATTTTTTTTTGGAATTATGTGTTGCACTTTTTTATCTTGATGATCTTTGATTTTTTTTTTTTTGTTTTAAAATGATGATGCATGGATTTGAAAGAAAAGGACATGCATGCATGGAATCAATCAATAAGTTGAAACAAAAGGAGGCAAGATTTTTTATTGAAAATTTTCTTTTTCTCTATCTTATTGATTTATACCTAAGAGATCAATAAAATTATTTATGTCATTTTGAATCTCTTGAAAGAAATGTTGAGATTTTGATGATTTAGATGATTTGAATTTGAATGAGTTTTATCTAAAATCATGATCTTGATTCCTTGATATTTACAAATTAAGATTTATTATGAATCAAGATTTTTCATTAATCGATCTCCTAAGATTTTCTTTTGATTATTTATGAGTAGGTTTTTCAAAAAGAAATCATGTCTTTTGGTATTCACATGTTCTAATCCTTCATGATAAAATTTTTATGTAATTCCTTATATTCATGAAATGTTTATCACCCAATTATTTTCTTCTTGATATTCCTTATGTGGTGATATAAAATTATGCATGAAATACTCTTGAGATTATTTTGATGCATACAAATGAAAAGTTATGATCATGCTTGGTAGGATGCAATTTGACAAATTAATACCATCATGAGTTGAAATATTTATGATTTGGAATGATATATGCAATACTTAAGCCTTTTATTTTGATGATGTATGTGATGTATTACATATGATGTGAATCATAAGATTTTATATGCATGAATTGAGATTTTGTTCTCCTATGATTCTTTTCGCTATTAACTAACAAGAAACTTGTTCTTGTAAACCATGATACGCTACTTGATATCTTGATAATTTATAACTTGAGTTTTCCTTTTGAATCAAGATTGTTTCATATCATGTTTTCTATTTAGAATTGAAGAAATTTGTCAAAAATGATATATGTCTTTTGACAATCAATTTTATCTTTGTTATTTACCCTTGTCATGATTTGAAGATTATAGTAAAGGGAAATGAATTACATGATTGTATTGTTCTTCCCTTCTTTTTGACAATGACAAAGGGGGAGATAGCTAGCCTGCACAAGTCAAGAAGAAGCAAAACATGCTAACGTGAACATCTAGCAAACTTGTATATTTCAAGAAGCAAGGGTTGCTTTCTTGTACATCTCAAAACTACTAGCTTGCATGCTCTAAAAATATTGTAAAATTTGCTAGCTTGTATGTTGTAGAAATTACTATCATACTACCTTGCATATCTATGATGATAGCAAAATTGTATAATGATAAAACTAGGAGATTATGTTAATTATGCAATGTTGGTATCCAATGTTGAACTTGGATATTTCAAAAACTTGCAACTTGCACATTGCAATAGGAAGCAAGAGTCATGGGCCTACATAAGAAAGCTATCTTGCATTTGCTTTCGAAATTTTTACTAGCTTGTATGTTGCAAAACTTGCTCACTTTTTCAAAAACTTTGCTAGCTTGCACTTTGTAAAGGAAGCAAAAATAGCACTTCTCAAAAGAGAAGAAAGAACTTACTATTTTGAACATCACAAAAATTTGCTACCTTGCATGATGTAAAATTTGCTAAGATCACTATCTCAAAAGAGTTGCTATCTCAAAAAAAGCAAATGTGCTATCTTGTCTATCTCAAAATACAAAGCATGCTAACTTGTTACGGAAGCAAAATTGCTAGCTCAAACATTGCAAAGGAAGCAAAAATTTGCTAGCTTGAAACTTGCTAGCATGTAGTCTAAAGAGAAGTAATTAGTTGTTATATCAAGAAATGCAAACATGCTAAACTTACACATCTTTAATTGCTAGATTGCATGATGATAAAATTTGATACTATGTTTTTCATGCAATGTATGAAACTTTTTTTCTCTAAACACATAAGAGTAGGAACTTCTCCTTTTTGTTGATGACAAAGGGGGAGAAGTATATTGATGACTTCATGCATTAAATTGAATATTTTATATATTTGCATGATGGTTTAAATGTTTATCAGAACTAGTGATGAATGTTACTTGGATTTGGGATAATCCAAGTGTTCTATCAATGACATATTGATAGGGGGAGTTTGGTTAAACTCCGGGGAGTTAAAGTTAACTCCGTTAGTCATCAATTAGTTGTCATCATCAAAAAGGGGGAGATTGTTGAATCTCGTATTTTGACGATGAAACTAATTGATAATTACGTTTATGTTTAACTGCATTTTGAGTGATGCAGGTCTACTCGATCAGGATTAGACAGTTAACGCAGGAGGAATTGACGTTGTGCCGGAGGAGATTACGTCAGGGTATTGGACGGCAGAAGGCTTCGGACGTCGGGCGTCGGGCCAAGGAGAGTGGAATTGCGCCAAGGATATTGGGGTTGTGGAGGTCAACCGCCAATTGGGCAACAAGCCGCAAGAGAGGACGATGCACCGAAGAATCGGATGAAGCGCCAACCAATGAAGAGCCGGGCAACAGAATGTCAATTCGCGTTGTAATAATTGTCTAGATCGGAGTAGAGTTTTGGCTTGTGTGTGCAGGATTAACTACGATAACGATGAAGACATAAAGCGAAACAAAGTGCCGGAGTCAAGCACGAAGGATTCGTTGGGAGTTCGAGAGTTCGACGGAAGTCCGAAGGTTCGTCGGGAATGCTGCCGGAACTAGCCGAGAATGAGTAGGGAGCTTGCCAAAGGGTTTTTCGGAAGCTCGCCAAAAGGTTCGTCAGAAGTTCACGGAGCTCACCGAGAAAGATCGGAGCTTGCCAAAGAAGCTCATTGGAACTCGCCGAGATCAAATCGTGAAGTCTACGAGCTTGTCGGGAGTCCGCAGAATGGTTTCCGAGAGTTTGTCGGAAGACCGCGGAAGTTCGCCGGAAGCTCGTCGAAAGAAGTCTTGACTTGCAGACTTTGTAATAGCTTAGAAAATGTCTTTAAATTCATAGTTAGCACGTTACTTAGGGTTAGGATTAGGTGTTAATCCTATAACCCAAGTAGGGGCCAATTGGGCCCGAGTTTGGACTGGTTTGGGCCAAGTTTGGAGCCCAAACTAGTAAGCTGTAAGGGTCTGGCGGTGGCACCGCCCAGCACCCGAGAGCTGGGTGATGGCACCGCTTGACTGGGCGGTGGCACCGCCTAGCACCCGAGAAGTCGGGCGGTGGCACCGCCAGTGCAACGGTCGACAGGCGGTGGCACCGCCAGCCTCGGGAACTCAAGGGAATTCAAATTTTGGAGATCAAATTTGAATCCTCTTGGGGTCTATAAATACCCCCCAATTCTCAGCAGAGAATACAACCTTTTGAGAAGCTAGAAGTTGAGAAAAACTTAAGGAGAAGTCTTGTTTTCAATAGCTTGAGTGTTCACCTCCTTTCTTTTCATTGAAATCTTTGTAAAAGGGTGAACCAGTTGTAAGAGGTTGTAAGAGGGGTGTAAGAAGGAGGTTGATCTTCGCCTAGTAAAGGAAGATCATTAGTGGATGCCGGTGGCCTCAACGGAAGAGGAATCAGAGGAGTGGATGTAGGTCACGATTGACCGAACCACTATAAACTACCGTCTTCTCTGGTTTGAATTTTATTCTTGCCATTTACATACTGCAAACTACTTTACTTAGTCACTACGCTTCCATACACTTCTAAGTTATTAAGCTTTTCAAGTTCTATTTTTTATCGTACGAAAGATTTTTCCAAAACCGAAGTTTTAATCCGCTGCACTAATTCACCCCCCCCCTCTTAGTGCCGCTCCGATCCTAACAGTTGATGCGCCCGAAGTTATTGTACCCATCGGTTGCATGTGGATCTTTAAGAAAAAGATCGGAGTAGATGGAAAGGTAGAGACCTATAAAGCATGGCTAGTGGCTAAGGGGTATCGTCAAAGGTAAGGTGTTGACTACAACGAAACCTTCTCACCCGTAGCAATGCTAAATTCCATCAGAATTCTATTGGCTATTGCAGCACACTATGATTATGAGATCTGACAGATGGATGTGAAAACCGCATTTCTCAATGGGAACCTCGAGGAGGAGGTGTATATAATGCAACTTGAGGGATTTGTATCCAATAACTGCCCAGATAAGGTGTGTAGGTTGCTTAAATCCATTTATGGACTAAAGCAAGCTTCCCGATGTTGGAACATAAGATTTGATGAGGCAATCAAATCTTATGACTTCGTTATGAACGAAGATGAGCCTTGTGTGTATAGGAAGGTAAGTGAGAGCGCTATCACCTTTTTGGTGTTATATTTGGATGACATCCTGATCATTAGGAATGACGTAGGAATGCTATCCATAGTAAAGGCTTGGTTATCTAGACACTTCTCCATAAAGGACTTAGGGGAAGCATCCTATATTTTGGGGATTCGAATCTATAGAGATAGATCCAAAAGGATGCTTGGCTTGTCCTAGTCCAAGTACATAGAAACCATTGTCAAAAGGTTTGGCATGGAAAATTCCAAGAGAGGTCTCATACTGATGAGACATAGGATATCGCTTTCTACGAGTATGTCCCCAAAGACTCCAGAAGAAAGGGCGAACATGGATATGATACCTTATGCCTCAGCAATAGGGTCTATCATGTATGTCATGCTATGTACTAGGCCTGATATAGCACATACTCTGAGTGTCATAAGCATGTATCAGGCGAATCCAAGCTTGGAGCACTGGAAAGCAGTAAAGTGTATCCTTAAGTACTTGAGAAGGACTAAGGATCTTTTGCTAGTATATGGAGGTAATAGCCTTAAGGTTGAAGGCTACACAGACTCAAGTTTTCAGTCTGATGTCGATAATAGCAAGTACAGGGTATGTATACACCTTGAATGGAGGAGTAGTGTGCTGGAAGAGTTCCAAGCAAGATACTACTACAGACTCGACCACAGAGGCGGAGTACATTGCTGCATCAGATGCAGCAAAAGAGGGAGTCTGGGTGAAGAAGTTCATCACAGATTTGGGAGTCATGCCGGGTAGCAAGGAGCCAACTTCCTTATATTGCGACAACTATGGGGCGATTACTCAAATAAAGGAACCCGAGTCTCATCAGAAGTGTTCTGAGGAGGTTCCAGCTTATCAAAAAGATCGTAACCCGAGGAAATGTAGTATTGGAAAGAGTTTCATCCGAAGATAACATTGTAAATCCACTGACAAAGTCGTTGTCTCAGATTGTCTTTGAGCGTCACAGGGGATTGATAGGGATCAGACACATAGGTGATTGGCTTTAGGTCAAGTGGGAGATTGCTAGTCATAGGTGCCCAGCAAGCCAATCACGTGAGTGATGGCACGTGTGACTTGATACAGAATCTTTTTGCTTCTTATATTTTGGCGTATATCACTTTATAACTATTGCATATATGCATATATATATTTTGATGTCCTCGGATTTGTGCAATGGAAATCAGATCGTGATGAGATCATGATAATGAGATCGATTCACCTTTAAACACATATCCTAAATAATCCCGGTCATAGGTTACTCGAGAGGGACATCGTAATAACCGGACAGACTGGAGTGTTGTATACCCGTCCATATGATGGATGCAGCTGGTCTCATAGCTGCTCGTGTAGGGACACTAGGGATACAGTACAGGTGCTCATCGGAGAATGAGTTCACTAATTGATCTGCTTACAGAATGCTGGATGGTTGATTATGCCTTATTGTCAAACAGCGATTTCGTAGTCCTAGTGGTGTATCTAGTCCTTAGACTTGAGATACCAAGGATGTCCTGTATGAGTGCTCCACTCTTTGATACCAGACTTATAGGTTTGGTTGTCCCAAATCTAGTACAGCTGGTCATTGAAAGTGGTAGTTGACCTTACGAGGGCTATTGAGTGTCGATAGAGGATCATCCACTCTCGGCGTCATAAGAGGAATATCCCATGTGTTCTTACTCAGACAAATCCCTGGCCAGGGTCATTCGGGTTGAGAGAGAAAAGTTTCTCTAGGAGAATCCGATTAGAGCGAGACTTGAGTAGAAACTGTATAGGTCTGATAGCACCATGCTTGATATACGGTCTCTGGGATATTAGATGGATGAGGAACTATAGGTACACGGTAACTGAGGACAGACAGGTCCAATGGATTGGATTCCCTTGTATCGTCTGGGGACTGCGGCGTAGTGGCCTAGTACGTCCGTAGTCGATGAGTCGAGTGAATTATTACAGAGATAATTATTTACTGAGTTAGAAGGAGTTCTGAAAGATATGACTCACGGCCAGCTCGATATTGGGCCTAGAGGGTCACACACATATGGTAGGCATTGCGATGAGTAGAGGTTCGGTTATGAGATATCCGACAGAGCCCTTGTCTTATTGGATGCAGATCCAATACCCACTAGGGGAGGACCCATTAGGGTTTGACAGGGGACCTCTATAAATATGAGGGATTCTGAGCCTCATAGGCTAGAGCCTTTGCTTGCCTCTCCTATTCTCCTCCCCCTCTCCACCTCATAGTAGGCCTAGAGTTTTCAGGAGCATCGTCGCAGCCCTGTCGTGTGGATCATCGCTAGAGAGGAGGACGCTTGACCTCCTTCACCCTCTCTTAAATATCTGCAAGGAAACAGGGATATACGATCTCCCTAGGTAACACAATCTACTCTATACGCAATTTTAAGTTTCAAAGATTTTGCGCACCAATCTTCGCATGACGACGAACATCTCTTTGAGAATCGGGGATTTTGTTTTCTTATTATTTCGCTGCGCATGTGATGTTGCCCCCAAGATTTCTCAACAACATTAAGGTTGAAGGCTACACAAACTCAAGTTTTCAGTCTGATGTTGATAATAGCAAGTCAAATTAAGGGTACGTATACAGCTTGAATGGAGGAGTAGTGTGCTGGAAGAGTTCCAAGCAAGATACTACTACTGACTTGATCATAGAGGCGGAGTACATTATTGCATCAGATGCAGCAAAGGAGGGAGTTTGGGTGAAGAAGTTCATCACAGATTTGGGAGTCGTGCCAGATAACAAGAAGCCAACTTCCTTATATTGCGACAACTAGGGGGCGATTACTCAAATAAGGGAACCCGGGTCTCATCAGAAGTGTTCTGAGGAGGTTCCACCTTATCAGAGAGATCATAACCTGAGGAGATGTAGTAGTGGAAAGAGTTCCATCCGAAGATAACATTGCAGATCCACTAACAAAGTCGTTGTCTCAGATTGTCTTTGAGCATCACAGGGGTCTGATAGGGATCAGACACATAGGTGATTGGCTTTAGGTTAAGTGGGAGATTGCTAGTCATAGGTGCCCAGCAAGCCAATCACGTGAGTGATGGCACATGTGACTTGATATAGAATCTTTTTTGCTTATTATATTTTAGCGTATATCACTTTATAACTATTGCATATATGCATATATATATTGTGATGTCCTTGGATTTGTGCAATAGGAATCGGATCGTGATGAGATCACGATAATGAGATCGATTCACCTTTAAACACATATCCTAAATAATCCCGGTCATAGGTTACTCGAGAGGGACATCGTGATAATCGGACAGACTGGTGTGCTGTATACCCGTCCATATGATGGATACAACTGGTCTCATAGCTGCTCGTGTAGGGACACTAGGGATACAGTATAGGTGCTCATTGGAGAATGAGTTCACTGATTGATCTGCTTACGGAATGCTGGATGGTTGATGACGCCTTATTGTCAAACAGCGATTCCGTAGTCCTAGTGGTATATCTGGTCTTTATACTTGAGACACCAAGGATGTCCTGTATGAGTGCTCCACTCTTTGATACCAGACTTATATATTTGGCTGTCCCAGATCTAGTACAGCTGGTCATTGGGAGTGGTAGTCGACCTTACGAGGGCTTTTGAGTGTCGATAGAGGATCATCCACTCTCGATGTCATGAGAGGAATATCCCATGTGTTCTTGCTCAGAAAAATCTTTGGCCAGGGTCATTCGGGTTCAGAGAGAAAGAGTTCTCCAAGAGAATCCATTAGAGCGAGACTCGAGTAGAAACCGTATGGGTCTGACAGCACCATGCTCGATATACGGTCTTAGGGATATTAGATGGATGAGGGACTATAGGTACACGGTAACTGAGGACAGACAGGTCCAATGGATTAGATTCCCCTGTATCGTATGGGGACTACAACGTAGTGGCCTTGTACATCCGTAGTCGATGAGTCAAGTGAATTATTACAGAGATAATAATTCACTAAGTTAGAAGGAATTCTGACAGGTATGACTCACGGCCAGCTCGATATTGGGCATAGAGGGTCACACACATATGGTAGGCATTGCGATGAGTAGAGGTTCGGATATGAGATATCCGACGGAGCCCTTATCTTATTGGATGCAGATCCAATACCCACTAGGGGAGGACCCATTAGGGTTTGATAGGGGACCTCTATAAATAGGAGGGATTCAGAGCCTCATAGGCTAGAGCCTTTGCTTGCCTCTTCTATTCTCCTCTCCCTCTCCACCTTAGAGTAGGCCCGCAGTTTTAAGTTTCACAGATTTTGTGCACCAATCTTCGCACGACGACGAACATCTCTTTGGGAATCAGGGATTTTGTTTTCTTGTTCTTCCGCTGCGTATCTGATGTCGCCCCCCAAGATTTTCCAACACCACCGACATCCACTAACGGTCTTCCTTCAATGGGCGAAGACCAACTACCCTTTTACACCCCTCTTCTCCTTTTCACAGGTTTAGGAGATAGCCTTTTACAATCCTCTTTTACATGGTATCCCTCACACACCTCCCTTAGAACTCTCTCTAAACTTTAGGAGGAGAGAACTCAACTTTCTAATAGGGTTTACAATCTTAGAATCACAGAATTTTGCTCAATCTTTCTTTCTACTCCATGCAGGAATAGCTAGGATATTTATAGACCCCAAATGACTTCAAAACTTAGAGCCAAAATTTAAATTCTTGAGATTTCGAGGTACGGACGGTACCACCACCTATAGCCTGACACTAGGCGGTACCACTGCCCATTCTGGTGGTACCATTGCCTAGGAGACTATGTCTGGGCAGTACCACCACCCAGACTAGCGATACCACCGCCTTACATAGTCTTAAAGATTGTGTCTCATAAACTAAGCCACTAGTAGTGTCACCGCCTGACCTAACTTTTGGGGTCACTGAATAGGCCTTTCTCTTAGCCCAAAACAGTCCCATTTTGGGCCTAGTTGATCCCTAATTGAGTTTGCTTAATTATATTATAAACTAACTCAATTAGACTCTAAACTAACTTGATCTGACATAATCGATTACAAGTGAATCCTTGTTGTCTGGCATGTCATTCATTTGGCGCTTTGTCCGATCCTTCGGCGCATCATCCTCTCCTTCGGTGTATTGCCCAATCGGTATGTTATCATCTCGCAACATCCGATCTTCTTAGCGTAATATCCGATCTTCTTGGCCCGATGCCCAAATTCACAGCCTGAAGCCTTATGTCGATACGTCGACCGTTTCTCCAGCCCAATCTCCAATCTTCTGACATTTCTGCTCCAGCCCAATATTTGATTCCCCCTGCTTTAATCGATTTGCCTTTCTGATCGAAGCTAGTCCTGCGTCACTTAAACGCATATTAGATGACAAACACATCAATTGATTTCATCATCAAAATTCGAGATTCAACAATTTCTCCTTTTTTGATGATGACAACCAATTAATGACAGAGTTAACCTTAACTCCCCCTATCAATATGCCATATTGATAGAACTCTTGAATTCAAGTTGAATTCTAGCCAAAGCAATATTTCATCATGAATATTTGTAACATATTATTATAAAATCATGCATAATCATATTTTCAATACATCATTCTATGCATGATTGTCATCATAACTTCTCCCCCTTTGTCATCAACACAAAGGAGAAGTGCAACTAGTAAGTGTTTAGACATAATTTCAAATCATTACATAATAAACATAGTCTCAAGTTTTATCATCATGCAAGCTAGTAATTTTCTTTCTTCTCTTTTGACAAGTGCAATTTTTGCTTCCTTGGCAAAGCGCAAGCTAGCAAAATTTTACATCATTTTACATGCAAGCTAGCAATAATTTTGAGTTTTGCAAGTTTGTAAATTTTGCTAGATGTGCAAGTTAGCATATTTTGCTTCTTAAGATAGGCAAGATTACACTTTTGCTTCTTTGGTAGCAAATCTTTGCTTCTCTTTAGATTACAAGCTAGCAATTCTAGCAATTTTACATCATGCAATGTAGCAAATTTTTTGTGATGTTCAAGATAGCAAGTTCTTCTCCTTGCAATTTGTAAGCTAGCAAATTTAGCAAGTGTTACATCATATTAGAACATGCAAGCTAGCAAATTTTTTACATGAAAGTTGGCAAAAGTTTTGCATCTTTTGAGATGAGCAAGCTTTTTGCTTCTCTTTATGATGTGAAAACTAGCAACTTTGCTCCCCTTTTGTCATTATAAAAAACAATGGAAGAAGACAATGTTATAATTCTTTTCTCTTTACATCAATTTCAAATCATGACAAAGGTAAAGTATCAATTCCCTTTTTTTTTTTTTTTATGTTTGTGCATAATTATAGTTTCAAATTAAAATATCCACAATTTCAAAACCTTATATTTCATCCTTACTTCATTCATGATACTAAAAATAAATCAATCATCACTATGGGTATATCATACATGATACTCAAGCATTCATGATACCAAACATTAAATGAATATTTTTAAGCATTTATCACTTCATGATTGTTGGTACCAAACATTCATCATTTATTTTCTCCCCTTTTGTCATAAGCAAAACGAGAAGAATAATAATATAATGGTGCAATTTATTTCCCCTTTCATCAATTTTCAAATCATCACATAAAGAATAACAAGAAAAATTAATTTGGTAATGAGTTATACTTCATGAAAACAAGGGAGTAACGAAATATGAAAGAAAAACAATATGTGTATACAATGTTCCAAACATCAAAGCACATCATCTCAAGTTGTGAGTATATAAAAAAATAATCAAGGAAACATTATGATTCATTTGGACAAATATTTTGATTAATAAAATGTAAGAAATTATTTGAGAATAAAAAGTGAGGGATCTTAATTCATATAGGAAAAAAATATCAATTTTTGATTCCGAGAATTCAATATCATGATTTCAATAATGCTTCTTTTTAATATATATCAAGAAGAATTATAGGAGATCAAATAGTAAAAGATCTTCAAAAGAAATTTCAAATCATTAATTCTGAAAGAGATATCTCTTTAGTGAATGACAAAAAGAGACATAAGAGATCAAATGAGATATCTTGATTCACATAAGAGAAAATCCCAAGTTATAATTTCTAAAAATTAAGATCATGATATGGACAAAATTCATTCAATTTCAAAATATGAAATCATCAAAATTATTTTCAAGGGATTCAAAATGGCATAAATGACTTTATCAATCTCTTAGTGAAAAATCGATAAGATAGAGAAAAAGAAAATTTTCAAGAAAAATACTTTCTTCTTTTTAGTTGTTTCAATTTATATGATTGATTTCATATAAACAGGCCCCAAATTTTTATGCTAAATAAAAACAAGTATCAATGTTTAAAATGAAAAAAAACTTTCATTACGGTAAAGATTATAAATCTATAAATCACAAGAATCATCATGTATAATTTTGAAAAACTTGTTAAGCATGATTATTATGCATCATTACTTTGGGCATGATACCTGTCACGCCTCCTAAATTTAATTATCATTCAAGAGGTGTGATCCTAACTCAAAATTGATAATATTATAATTCAATAAACAATACAGGATCCAATCACACATTTGAGGCCACGAAGAAAAACATTCAAGTCATTCGCCTCTACAATCCACAATTCACAAAACCTGTATAGTTTATAATTATACATCATGTCACTTAATGGTTCTTAAAATTCAAAGGCAACTTAACTAAACCATAACCACATCATAAATCTATAGTTGTGAGAGTCTATACAATTACAAAACCAACATGTACCACATGTTTATATCATTATATAATTTTAACTTAACATTCCTAAAATCCTAACATGAGAGATACTTTTCAAACGTTTACAAGATACATCAATCTAGATTTGTCGTTGATACACATGAAAGGAACTTATACAATATCAACATATCAAGTACGAAAGATTTGCCCCAAAATCTTCTACCTTTCCACTACCTCAACCCAAATTACATATTTTAGCGAGCGATAAGCTATCCTGAAAATTTTATATAGCAACGGAGTGAGCATATAAAGCTCAGCAAGCGACTAATATATCCATAGCAAGGAGGATAGTTTTCAAACAAATGAGGTATCAAAATACAAAGTAGAGATACGAGATGAAACAGAAGTATGTTTTGTTTGAATGCAAAATTATGATGTCGTTTCATTCGAAGCATGTTTTGTTCATATAATCGAGGAAAAGTAATTGGAGTATATCATTGGCATAAGGAGCATATCTATGATATATGGTATATTTCAAAGCATAACAAAGACATGTAATATTTTGAAAACATATCAAAGAATAAAACATGAATAGAAGCTCAAATGTCACATGACATTACATTCATTCTTATCCAAAGCATGTATAGAAATACAGCCAAAGCTTTGGATATCATATCAAACACATAGAAGGTGAAGTGGGATCATAACATAATATGGTCCATCCATTTCTGAATGACCACCAAACATAAGTCTCCCATGTCTGGGAGCTCCATCCACCCATGACTGAGTGAAGTCATAGAGGGCTGGTAGAGCATCGCGGGCTCTAAGTATAACTCCCTTTACCATTTCGGGTAAAGGTTCGTATTTATCCCATAAACACCGAAGTATAAAAGGCTAGTGAATAATAAAATTGGAAAATATCAGAAACACATGCAGAACAATAGAATGCATGTGCCTATATGAAACATTGCGATACAAACATGTACTTTACATAATGAAATCAGGTACACAAATAATTACAGGACAAGAGTATACAGGAATTTAGAATAGTAATGTAAAGCTCAACTAAAGTAAGGGTTTTTGTTGAAATCCATTTCCAAAGAGAAGAAACAAGAAGAGGTGAATTTAAGGCAAAACACATGTGGAATAATGGAATGCATGTGCCTAATACGAAACATTACGATACAAATATGAACTTTACATAATAAAATCATATATGTAAATAAATAAAGGACAAGAGTATATAGGAATTTAAAACAATAATATAAAGGTCAACTGAAGTAAGAGTTTTTGCTGAAATCGATTTCCAAAGAGAAGAAACAAAAAGAGGCAAAATCGACTAAAGCTCGATTCTAGCAGAATTTGAGAGGCATATTCTATCAATTATTTAGATAACCATTTATACTCTAATTTATACAAAATAGGTGTCATTCGAAAGATGTTTAATATAGTTTTGGGTAAATCAAGCTCTACATGAATTGGAGTTAGCTACAGGGAGTTATAAATAATTTCGTAGCGAAAGGTCTGAAAATATCAGCTCTGTTTTACTGAATCCATAGGGTCGATGAAAACAGATATTTTCAATTTACATTTGTATTCCAAAAATTTCAAATCAGGTACGTATAGAAAGCATTTTGAGTCTAGCTTCGAATAAATCATACTTTGCATGAATCTGAGTTCCCAGCATAAAGTTATAACTAGTTAAGCAATAAGAGATCAAAAATTATAGTCCCTATTTTCCAGAATATGTAGAGTTAATTAAAATAGAAGTCTAAATAGGTATTTAAACTCCAAATTAGTCAAACAAGGTATTAAAATATAGATCTTTGAGTCTACTTTCAAATGAATTAGACTTTTCCTAATTCAGAGTTTAGAACTAAAAGTTAGGTCCGAAAAAATGCATAGAGGTCGGATTACCAAAAAATTACGGATTCATAACTTTGTATCAAAATGAAATAAATGTATGGTTCTCAGCTAAAATCATTCAAATTTATGTAGAATTAAAATGAAAACAAATATTAAGATTACTGTGGGATGGGCTTATGGGGGGGGGGGGGGGGGGAGAGGGTTGGGTTGATGCAAAACCTCAAGCAAAGCTTCTTCTTCTTCTTCTTCTTCTTCCCATCTCTTCTTACACTCATGTTGGTTGCAGCATCTTAAGTTTACATATAGTTTCTCCTTTAATCTCTCATTTAATCACTTTTGGCTAACACAAGGGTTACAATGTTGTAAGTTGGCAAGCATGCATGAAAAGGGCTAGGTGTCATCCTTAGAGCAAACTTAGGTGGCACCATTAGGTTAGCTAGTGACGCATGTCCACTATTTTTTTTTTCTTTACTTTAAATGGGAATCTTTTACAAATCATATTATATTTCTAATATTTATATTTAGGTCCCTATATTACAAATGAGCCCTTACAAAATTTTCAAAAATGAGGGATGTTACACTCTCCCCTTCTTGAAAGAAAATTTTAGTCCTCTAAATTTTGTTATACCTCCTTCGATAAAAAGTTAAGATCAAGATTGCTCGTGAATAGAGGCTACTATCAATGCCATTGAGTCTTGCCTTTTCTTCATATCATTCAAATTAAAATTTTCTTCTAATGACTTCCATTGTTCTACTACCATTGGATCAAGCTCACTACGCTTCCGCTAGACTACTCTAATTTTGATATCATATCCCCGATCACCCCTTTCATCTCACTTAATTAATCAAAAGTAGATAAAGTAGGATGACCAAATGTCCTCATCGTCTTAGTTTCCTAAAATGCATCAAAGAAAATTTTCATCGATCACTATAGTTCACTAGACCTCAATATCTTTTGCACATCAAATATATCAAATATCTCGGTGATCCTCAAACCATGCTCTGATACCACCTTTGTGATGCCCCACTGAATTTTTAATCAATCAACAACGATCCATTCCAGGATCCAATCATACATTTGAGGCCACTAAGAAAACGTTCAAGTCATTTCTATATATTCCATAATCCATAAGACTTGTGCAGTTTAGAATCATACATAATGCCACTTAATGATTCTTAAAATCGAAAGGAAACTTAACTAAACTATAACCACATCATAAATCCATAGTTGTGGGAATCTATATAATTACAAAACTAACATGTACCATATGTTTATATCATTATATAATTTTAACTTAACATTCCCAAAATCCTAACATGAGAGGAACTTTACAAAATACATCAATCTAGATTTGTCATTGATACACACGAAAGGAACTTATACAATATCAACATATCAAGTATGAAAGATTTACCCCAAAATCTTCTAGCTTTCCATTGCCTCAACCCAAATTACATATTTTAACGAGCGATAAGCTATCCTGAAAAATTTATATAGCAATGAGGTGAGTATAAAACGCTCAACAAGCAACTGACATATCCATAGCAAGGAGGATAATTTTCAAACAAATATGGTATCAAAATATAAAGTAGAGATACAAGATGAAACAGAAGCATGTTTTGTTTGAATGTAGAATTATGATGTCGTTTTATTCAAAGCATGTTTTGTTCATATAATCGAGGAAAAGTAATTGGAGTATATCATTGGCATAAGAAGCATATCAATGACATATGGTATATTTCAAGGCATAACAAAGACATATAACATTTTAGAAACATATCAAAGAATAAAACATAAATAGATGCTCAAATGTCACATGACATTGTATTCATTTCATTATGATCCAAAGCATGCATAGAAACACAGCCAAAGCTTTGGATATCATGTCAAACACATAGAAGGTGAAGTGAGATTATAACATAATATGGTGTATCCATTTCTGAATGACCACCAAACATAAGTCTCCCATGTCTGGGAGCTCCATCCACCCACGTTTGAGTGAAGTCATAGGGGGCCGGCAGAGCATCGCGGGCTCTAAGCATAACTCCCTTTATCATTTTTTGTAAAGGTTCACATTTATCCCACAAACACCGGAGTACAAAAGGATAATGAATAATAAAATTGAGACATATCGGAAACATATACGAAACAACAGAATGCATGTGTCTATACGAAACATGGTGATACAAACATGAACTTTATATAATGAAATCAGGTACATAAATAATTACAGGACAAGAGTATACAGGAATTTAGAGTAGTAATGTAAAGCTCAACTGAAGTAAGGGTTTTCATTGAAATCGATTTCCAAAGAGAAGAAACAAGAAGAGGCGAATTTAAGGCGAAACACATGCGGAACAATGGAATGCTTGTACCTAATATGAAACATTACGATACAAATATGAACTTTATATAATAAAATCAAATGTGTAAATAAATAAAGGACAAGAGTATATAGGAAATTAAGACAATAATGTAAAACTCAACTGAAGTAAGGGTTTTTGCTGAAATCGATTTCGAAAGAGAAGAAACAAAAAGAGGCAAAATCGACCAAAACTCGATTCTGGCAGAATTTGAGAGGCACATTCTATCAATTATTTAGATAATCATTTATGCTCCAATTTATACAAAATAGATGTCATTCAATAGATGTGTCAATCTAGTTTTAGGTAAATAAAGTTCTGCATGGATTGGAGTTAGCTACAGGGAGTTACAAATAATTTTGTAGCGAAAAGTTTGAAAATATTAGCTTTGTTTTACTGAATCCATAGGGTCGATGAAAATAGATATTTTCAGTTTGCATTTGTATTCCAAAAATTTCAAATTAGGTATGTATAAAAAGTATTTTGAGTCTAGCTTCGAATAAATCATACTTTGCATAAATCTGAGTTTCCAGCATAAAGTTATAAGCAATTAAGCAATAAGAGATCAGAAATTGCAGTCCCTATTTTCCTGAATCTGTAGGGTTAATTGAAACAGAAGTCTGAATAGGTATTTAAATTCCAAATCAGTCAAGGTATCAAAATAAAGATATTTGAGTATACTTTCAAATGAATTATACTTTGCCTAATTCAGAGTTTAGAACAAAAAGTTAAGTCTGAAAAAATGCATAGAGGTCAGATTATCAAAAAATTATAGATTCATAGCTTTGTATCAAAACAAAAGAAATGTATGGTTCTCAACAGAAATCTTTCAAATTTATGTAGAATTAAAATAAAAATAAAGATTAGGATTACCGTGGGATGGGGTTAGAACACTTGCCTTAAATAAATTTGATTCCCAAATGGGGGGCTGATGCAAAACCTCAAGCAAAGCTTCTTCTTCTTCTTCTTCTTCTTCTTCTTCTTCTTCTTCTTCTTCTTCTCTTCTTACACTAACGTTGGTTGCAGCATCTTAAGTTTACATTTAGTTTCTCCTTTAATCTCTCATTTAATTACTTTTGGCTAACACAAAGATTGCAATGTTGCAAGTTAGCAAGCATGCATGAAAAGGGCTAGGTGTCATCCTTAGAGCAAACTTAGGTGGCACCATTAGGTTAGCTAGTAGCACATGTCTACTATTTTTTTTTCTTTACTTTAAATTAGAATCTTTTACAAATCATATTATATTTCTAATATTTATAGTCCCTATATTACAAATGGGCCCTTACAAAATTTTTAAAAATGAGGAATGTTACACTCTCCCCTCTTTGAAAGAAAATTTTAGTCCTCTAAATTTTTTCATACCTTCTTCGACAAAAAGTTAAGATCAAAATTGCATGTGAATAGAGGCTACTATTAATATAATTGAGTCTTACCCTTTCTTCATATCATTCAAATTTAAATTTTCTTCTAATAACTTTCATTGTTCTGCTACCATTTGATCAAGCTCACTACGCTTCCGCTGTGCTACTCTAATTTTGATATCCCCGATCACCCTTTTCATCTCACTTAATTAATCAAAAGTAGATAAAGTAGGATGACCAAATGTCCTCATCATCTTAGTTTCCTAAAATGCATCAAAGAAAATTTTTATCGATCACTATAGTTCACTAGACCTCAATATCTTTTGCACATCAAATATATCAAATATCTCGGTGATCCTCAAACCATGCTCTGATACCACCTCTGTGATGCCCCACTGAATTTTTAATCAATCAACAATGATCCATTCCAGGATCCAATCATACATTTGAGGCCACTAAGAAAACGTTCAAGTTATTTCTATATATTCCATAATCCATAAGACCTGTACAGTTTAGAATCATACATCATATCACTTAATAATTCTTAAAATCCAAAAGCAACTTAACTAAACCATAACCACATCATAAATCAATAGTTATGGGAATCTATATAATTACAAAACCAACATGTACCACATGTTTATATCATTACATAATTTTCACTTAACATTCCCAAAATCCTACCATGAGAGATACTTTTCAAATATTTACAAGATACATCAATCTAGATTGTCATTGATACACACGAAAGGAACTTATACAATATCAACATATCGAGTATTAAAGATTTACCCCAAAATCTTCCAGCTTTCCACTGCCTCAACCGAAATTACATATTTTAGCAAGCAATAAGCCATCCTGAAAAGTTTATATAGCAACGGGTTGAGCATATAAAGCTCAGCAAGCGACTAACATATCCATAGCAAGGAGGACAGTTTTCAAACAAATGAGGTATCAAAATATAAAGTAGAGATACGAGATGAAACAGAAGAATGTTTTGTTTGAATGCAGAATTATGATGTCGTTTCGTTTAAAGCACGTTTTGTTTATATAATCAAGGAAAAGTAATTGGAGTATATCATTGGCATAAGGAGCATATCCATGGCATATGGTATATTTCAAGGCATAGCAAAGACATATAACCTTTCGGAAACATATCAAAGAATAAAACATAAATAGAAGCTCAAATGTTACATGACGTTGCATTCATGTCATTCTTATCTAAAGCATGCATAGAAACACAGCCAAAGCTTTGAATATCATGTCAAACATATAGAAGGTGAAATGGAATCATAACATAATATGGTCCATCCATTTCTAAATGACCACCAAACATAAGTCTCCCATGTCTGAAAGCTCTATCCACCCACGTTTGAGTAAAGTCATAGGGGGCCGGTAGAGCATCGCGGGCTCTAAGCATAACTCCCTTTACCATTTCTGGCGAAGGTTCACATTTATCCCACAAATACCGGAGTACAAAAGGATAGTGAACAATAAAATTGTGACATATCAAAAACACATGCGGAACAACAGAATGCATGTGCCTATACGAAACATTGCGATACAAATATGAACTTTACATAATGAAATCAGGTATACAAATAATTACAAGACAAGAGAATACAGGAATTTAGAGTAGTAATATAAAGCTCAACTGAAGTAAGGGTTTTTGTTGAAATCAATTTTTAAAGAGAAGAAACAAGAAGAGGCAAATTTAAGGCGAAACACATGTAGAACAATGGAATGCATGTGCCTAATACGAAACATTACGGTACAAACATGAACTTTACATAATAAAATCAGATGTGTAAATAAATAAAGGACAAGAGTATACAGGAATTTAAGACAATAATGTAAAACTCAACTGAAGTAAGGGTTTTTGCTGAAATTGATTTCCAAAGAGAAGAAACAAAAAGAGGCAAAATCGACTAAAGCTCGATTCTGGCATAATTTGATTGGCACATTCTATCAATTATTTAGATAACCATTTATGCTCTAATTTACAAAAAATAAGTGTCATTCAAAAGATACGTCTATTTAGTTTAAGTAAATCAAGTTTTGTATGAATTGGCATTAGCTACAAAGAGTTACAAATAATTTTGTAGCAAAAGGTCTGAAGATATCAGCTCTATTTTACTAAATCCATAGGGTCGATGAAAACAGATATTTTTAGTTTGTATTTGTATTCCAAAAATTTCAAATTATGTACATGTAGAAAGAATTTTGAGTTTAGCTTCGAATAAATTATACTTTGGATGAATCTGAGTTCCCAGCATAAAGTTATAAGCAGTTAAGCAACAAGAGATCAGAAATTGCAATCCTTGTTTTTCAGAATCTGTAGGGTTAATTGAAACAGAAGTATAAATAGGTATTTAAACTCTAAATCAGTCAAGCTAGGTATTAAAATAAAGATCTTTAAGTCTACTTTCAAATGAATTAGACTTTGCCTAATTTAGAGTTTAGAACTAAAATTTAGGTCCAAAAAAATTCATAGAGGTCAGATTATCAAAAAATTACAGATTCATAGCTTTGTATCAAAACGAAAGAAATATATGGTTCTCAACTGAAATCTTTCAAATTTATGTAGAATTAAATTAAAAACAGAGATTAGGATTACTGTGTGATGGGGTTAGAATACTTGTCTTAAATAAATTTGATTCCCAAATGGAGGAGGGGGGCGGGGGTTGTGGGGTGTGTGGGTTTTGGGGGTTGATGCAAAACCTCAAGCAAAGCTTCTTCTTCTTCTTCTTCTTCTTCTTCTTATTCTTCTTCTTCTTCTTCTTCTTGTCCTTCTTCCCTTCTTTTCTTACACTCAAGTTGGCTGTAGCATCTTAAGTTTACATTTAGTTTCTCATTTAATCTCTCATTTAATTACTTTTGGCGAACACAAGGGTTGCAATGTTGCAAGTTGGCAAGCATGCATGAAAAGGGCTAGGTGTCATCCTTAGAGCAAACTTAGATGACATCATTAGGTTAGCTAGTAACACATGTTTACTATTTTTTTTTTCTTTACTTTAAATGGAAATCTTTAATAAATCATATTACATTTCTAATATTTATATTTAGGTCCCTATATTACAAATGGGCCCTTACAAAATTTTCAAAAATGAGGGATGTTACAATACCAAAACATGGTTTCAAGTTTTTAAGGTATAATATACATAATTTTAAACTATAAACTCATTAAGCATGATATCAAGCCTCTTAACATTTTTATTAAAACATCAAGCATGGTTTCATTGAACTTAATGTTGAATGATTCTTAAAGATATCTAAACTTCTTTAGTTTCAATTTTAGTGATTGACTTTATATTAGCATGCCCAAATTTTTGTTCTTATGTCAAAACCATGCATCATGTTTAAAATGAAAAACCAAAGACAAGATTCATCACAAAAATCATCAAGCCATACAAAAGTCATGCATCGTCATCAAAAAGCAATATGGAAATCATCAAAATACTCATTATTGCTTCTTTAAAACATGCATAGAATTAATTCTTTTAGGTGTATAAGCATTATATTTGTATCTAACATTTTATTGCATTACCATAAAACATACAATTGTCATGATCTTTTTTAAAATTACTAGAAAGATAAGCATGATCTTAAAACTTTAAATATTTTCATTACATTATTAAACATACAATTTTCAAAAAATATTTATATAATTTTTTTGAACTAAATTAAAAATAACTCATGAAAAACATCAAGTAATTTTGAAATGAGGTAAAGAGGTATTGGTTACCTCGTCATTGAAAGTCGTTAAGGCATAGTTTGCCACCTCACCTTTGTTGGTTTGTTCTTCATCTTCGGATGAACTCAATTAGATCCAAGCTGCCTTGAGTGCTCTCTTCTTCTTTGGTAACTTCTTTTTAAGTTCATTTTTATTCTTTAATTCTTGTTTAATGAACCTTTTAAATTTTATAGTGAGAAGTTCAAGTTCATCATTACTCGAGCTTCCGCTCGAGTGGTCTTCATTTATTCTAAGTGTCAAATACTTCCTGTTCTTTGGAAGGTTGTTCTTATGTTCGTTTTGTTCATTATGTGCATTGTGCACCATTTCATATGTCATCAATAAACTAAAAAGTTCTTCAAGTGAAAATTTATTAAGATCTTTTGCCTCTTGTATTGTAGTTACTTTTGGATCCCAACTCTTTAGAAGGGATCTTAATATCTTGTTAATAAGTTTAAAATTTGAAAAACATTTGTCAAGAGCTTTTAAACTATTGACAACATCCGTAAAGTGGGTGTACATGTCAACAATAGTTTCGCTCGGCTTCATTAGAAATAACTCAAAATCATGCATCAAAAGATTAATCTTCGAATCTTTTACTCTACTAGTGCCTTCATGTGTGTTTCAAGAGTGTGTCAAATATCGAAAGTCGTTTCGTAAGTAGAAACCTAATTGAATTCATTTTATCTAAGGCATAAAATAAAGTATTCATAGCTCTAGCATTTAAAGAAAAAATTTTCTTCTTTAAATCATTCCATTCATTTATTAGAGTAAAGGCTTTTGAAAATAAAATTCGACTATATTCCACAAATCGAGATTCAAGGAAAGCAAGAAAACTCTCATACGAGTTTTTCAATAAGTATGGTCCGTCTCATTAACATGGGAGGACGAACAATAGAAAAGCCCTCTTGAAAGCTAAAAAGAGCTATTTCTCTTGGGTGTTAAACCAAATGAAAAATAATGAGGCTTTGATACCAACTGTTAGGAACGAGTCGGCACTTGGGGGGAGGATGTGAATTAGTATAGCGGTAAAAATTACATTAGTTTCAAAAGTTTTATACGTTGGATGAAAACCAATGTTGAAAATGCTAAAACTTTGAAAGTGTACGGAAGAGTATAGCAAGTAAGGTAGTTTGCAGTTAAAGTAAATTGCTCAAAAGAAATACAAACCAAATTTTATAGTGGTTCGATCATCATGACCTACATCCACTCCTGATTCCTCTTCTGTCAAGGCCACCAGCATCCACTAATGGTCTTCCTTCAATGGGAGAAAACTAACTACTCTTTTATACTCCTATTCTCCTTTTCATAGGTTTAGAAGATAGCCTTTTATAACCCTCTTTTACACAGTATCCCTCACACACCTCCCTTAGAACTCTATCTAAGCTTTAGGAGGAGGGAACTTAACTTTCTAATAGGGTTTACAATCTTAGAATCACAGAGTTTTGCTCAATCTTTCTTACTATTCCATGCAGGAATAGCTGGAGTATTTATAGACCCCAAATGGCTTCAAAAATTAGAGTCAAAATTTAAATCCATGAGATTTCAGGGTACGGGCAGTACCACCGCCTACAACCTGACACTGGGTGGTACCATCGCCCAATCTAATGATACCACTACTTAGGAGACTATGTATGGGTGGTACCACTGCCTAGACTAGCGATACCACCGCTTGACATAGTCTCGAAGAATGTGCCTCGTAGAGTAAGCCACCGGTAGTGTCATCTCCTAACCCAACTTTTGGGTCACTAAATGGGTCATTCTCTTGAACCAAAACAGCCCCATTTTGGGCCTAGTTGGCTCCAAAGTGAGTTATCTTTATTACATTCTAAACTGACTCAATTAGACTCTAAACTAACTCGATCTAAACATAATCGATTACAAGTGAATCCTTATTGTCTGGCATGTCATTCATCCGGCGCTTCGTCCGATCCTTTAGTGCATTATCCTCTCCTTTAGTGTATTGCCCAATCGGCATGTTGTCTTCTCGTAACATCCGATCTTCTTGGCGCAATGTCTGATCTTCTTGGCCCGATGCCCGAATTCACAGCCCGAAGTCTTCTGCCGATACGTCGACTGTTCCTTCGGCCCAACGTCCAATCTTATGACATTTCTACTCTAGCCCAACGTTTGATTCCTCCTGCTTTAATGGATTTGCCTTTTCTGATCGAAGTTAGTCCTACGTCACTTGAACTCACATTAGATGACCAATACATCAATTGATTTCATCATCAAAATCCGAGATTCAATATGAATGAATTCGGGAGCTAGCTAGTAAGTCCAATCTATATGCTACTGCTCTGATGCGCTCCAAAATTTGGTAGGGTCCATAGAACCGAGGTGAAAGCTTCATAAATGCTCTGGTCTGAATTGATGTTTGCTTGTATGGCTAGAGCCGTAAGAAGACCCAATATCCTATTGAAAATTCATCGTTGCTTGAGCTGTAGTAAGATTATCTTTTAGCAACTTCAATATTTTATCTTTGTCCTATAGTTCCCTGTCTACTTGTTCTACTTTAGAGGTGTCCAATATATATTTTGGGATCACAAAGGGAGGTCGACCATATATAGCCTCATAGGGAGTACATTTTGTGGATGAACGATAAGTTGTATTATACCACCACTCGGCCCAGGGAAGCCACTTTGTCCACTCTTTTGGCCAATCACTAGTGAAGCATCTGAGGTATGTTTCCAAGCTCTTGTTCGCCACTTCAGTCTGGCCGTCGGTTTATGGGTGATACGCCATACTCATTTTCAATTTAATGCCCTACATCTGGAATAACTCTATCCAAAATCTGCTCATGAAGACCCTATCATGATCACTTACAATAGATCTTGACATCCCATGTAATTTTATAATATTCTCTATAAAGACTCGAGCAATACTAGAAGCAATGTAGGGATTATGAACAGTGCAAAAGTGAGCATACTTTGTAAGGCGATCAACCATGACAAGAATTGTACCTTTTTCTTGTGATGAGGGAAGACCTTCGATGAAGTCTATTGATATTTTAGTCCATATTGAGTTCGGGACAGGTAAAGGTTGTAGCTTTCCAGGACTTGCCACTGTCTCGCCTTTATGTTGTTGACATACATCACATTGTGCCATAAATTTAGCAATAATATTTATTATCCCTACCCAATAAAAATTTTGCATAATTCTCTTATAGGTTCTAAGGAACCCGGAGTGCCCGGTTATAGGTGTGGAATGCATCTCTTGAAGGATGGTCTTTATACACGTAGAATTTGGTATAAGCACAATGCATCCTTTATAGTGCAATTCTTTTAAGTCCCAACTATAATGAGCCATGGAGCTTGGTGTTTCCTTTTATTTTTTTATAATCTTACTAGTCTTTGGATCTTCCTGTCATTCCCTCTTAATCTCCTCAAGGAAGTCGCTGGTCGGAAGTGAAACGGTCAAAAATTATGCTTGTTCAAATAGCCGCGAAAGTGCATCTACAACAACATTCTCTTTTCCCTTTTTATAAGTTATTTCATAATCATATCCAAAAAGCTTTATTACCCATTTTTGCTACTTGGGAGAAGATATCTTCTATTCCAAGAAATATTTTAGGCTTTTATGGTCGATCTTGATTTGAAAGTGTCGCTCGATCAAGTACGATCTCCATTTGGTCACTACATGCATAATCACGAGCATCTCCTTATTGTAAATAGTCATCTTGAGATAGGAAGGAGATAATGCCTTATTGGTATAAGTAAGAGGGTAGCCATCTTGCATTAATATAGCACAAATTTCGACTCCGAAGGCATCGGTTTCAATAATAAAAGTCTTGCCGAAGTCGGGTAGTACTAGTACGAGCCTTATCGTCATTGCAGTTTTAAGTTTGTTGAAGGCAGTGGTGGCTTTGTCCAACCATTGAAAAGTATATTTTTATAGTAAGGAAGTAAGGGGTGCACTGATCTTTCCATAGTTTTTCACGAACTTGCGGTTGTAGCCTGTTAAACCGAGAAAGCCACATAGTGATTTTATATTCCTCGGGATCGGCCAGTTTTGCATTGCTTCAATTTTGGAGGGGTCCACTGCCACACCTTCCTCTGATATGATATGCCCAAGATATTGCACCTTCTGTTGAATAAAGTTACACTTTGATTTTTTGACAAAAATAATATGTTCTCGTAAAATTGTTAAAATAAGTCATAAGTGCTGAAAATGACTTTCAATAGAAGGGTTGTAAATAAGGATGTCGTCGAAGAAAACTAGTACAAACATATGAAGATAATTTCAAAAAGTATCATTCATAAGGCTCTGGAAGGTGGAGGGAGCATTGGTGAGGCCAAAGGGCATTACTAAAAATTCATAGTGGTCATTGTGTGTTTGAAAGACGATTTTCGATATGTCTTCTTCGCACACTCATATTTGATTATACCCGGATCGAAGGTCCAGCTTTATAAAGACTCATGCTCCTTTTAATTTATCAAGCAATTCATCTACTACTAGAATAGGGTATTTGTCCTTGATGGTTATATCATTGAGAGCTTGGTAATTAACACACATTCGTCATGTTCTATCCTTCTTTCGTACGAGGAGCACCGGTGAAGAGTAGGGGCTAGAGGTTTCGAGCATCTCTTTTACAATCCTTTCTATTTCATCTTTTTAGAGATATGGATACCAATATGACTAAGTATTTGCTAGAGGTTTGCCCAGAAGAAATGGTATACAATGATCATGCTGACGGGAAGGAGGTAGGTTACGTGGTTCGTCAAATATATCTAAAAATTCAACAAGCAAAGGAAGTAGGTTTGGATCTTCAATTTTTGTTGGCTCTCCCTTAGTTTTTTGCTTAAGTTTTACCAAAAAGCCACTATATGCTTTGTGTAAAACCTTCTTCATTCGTTGTGTGCAAATCATCGTTACGTTGCCCCCACGTTTCCCGTGTAGTATCACATGTTTCCCCTTACTATAAAATTTCATAATCAGTTTCACAAAGTTCCAAGAAACATCACCTAATGTTGTCAGCCATTTGATATTGAGCACAGTCTCATAATTATCAAGAAGGAGGAGGAAGAAATATATAATTATCTCTTGGTCCTGTAGCAATAGTTTCACCCGTGGGCACCTATGATCACACTTTAAAATCCATTCGTCGGCGACCTTAATATCAAACCTACTGCAATTTTTGATAGGTAAGGCCATCTGAACAGTAACCTTGCTATTCATAAAATTATTAGTACTCTTAGTGTCAATAAGAACGGTGATAGGTTGTTGCTTCAGAAGTCCTCCCATTTTCATTGTTTGCGGGTTCGCGTAACCGACAAGGGCATGCATCATAATATCAACCGGCTATTGTTCTTCATCCATGACCTCTTCCTCATGCTCCTGGACCTTCTTCTCTATGTCTTCAAGAGGTTTAGTCAGTAGGAGGTGGCCCCTTTTGTAGCGATGATCGCGGTTCCACGACTCGTCGCAATGCCAACAAAGACCCTTTGCTGATCAATCACGTAGTTCTTCTCTTATCAATTTTTTTGGTAGTGAAGGATGACTGGGAGTAGAAGGAGGTTTATATGCCACAAGCCTAGGAGAGGTTCTCATCCTCTAAGCATCTTGGTTGAGTCTTTCATCTTGTATTCATGTGAAAGAAATTGCAACTGTCACGGTACAGGGCTATCGCGCCTTAACCTCCCCTTTTATTTCTGACTTAAATCCTTCGATGAATGTTCCTAACAATTGATGGTTAGTTCAATCATGAGCAAGGTAGGATATCTTCTCAAACCTAGTTTGGTACTCTTGAATCGTAGAGGTTTGTCGAATCTTTGTGAGTTGGCCATCGATATTTTCATACTCCGTAGGTCTGAAACGATTCAGCAGTGCGTTCTTAAATTAATTCCACATCGGAGCCCCATAATTGTATTCCAGCCAATTGTACCATTGAATAGCATCTCCTTCAAGGTGAATGATAGCAATTTCTACCATAGCATCATCCGATGTTCGGTAGTAGCAAAAGTAACATTCAGCGTGAGAAATCCATCCCGCCGGGTCTCCTTATTCCCATCACGAGAAGTCCACCCTCATGCATGGCTGAAGCATGTCCAAGGGTTGTCCCTCCTTCTCTAGAGGTCACTCTAAACTCTCTCCTCATTGAAATTTGGTTGGACTCGGCGGCTATCCAATTCTGAATTCTGCAAACAAAACACGCAATTTGTCCTCCAAGCGTAATTCAATCCGAGATTCCAATACTTCAAATTTGGCATCAATTAGATATTGAGAAGCCATAGCATATGTATATCGATCATAGATGTCCCTATCTTTTTTCTATTGATGAGTTAATGACACGGGGTGGTGAAAGGTTCAGAAAAATTGAGGATCACGAAAAAGTACTATAGTAGGTTTCTAGGTCTAAAGTGTAGCAGTTTGGACGTAAAAGGTCAATGGTTTATATTAAGAATTTTTTAATGAAACCAAAGGGAAATCCACTATTAGGAAGTGTCAAAGTTGTCGTAAAAATTTTGTAGAGATTTGGATAGAAAAAATATAGTAGCAAGATCAAATAAACTATTCTATGCGGTTAGAATTCTGTAGTGCATTTTTCATTATAGAGATAAAAATTTTATGACAAAAAGTTTATGCAGCAATATAGGAATAATTTTTATCTTTTTGGATTCTTGAATAAGGATAACTAAATTATAGCAACAGTAAGGTAGGAAACCAGAACCTGTTACAATTCACGGGGAGATTAAAGATTGATTCGTGGTGGTGGACATGACGACGGAATTCGGCGACGATCTTTTAAGCAATTGTGGGAATTGCTTTGGGCGGCTGTGGAGGGCTGATGGATGGCTATGGAAGGGTAGCAAGATACCAAGAATGCTGCTTTGATACCAAGTGTTAGAACCATTGTAGATTATAAGTTTGGGGTTAATCTCTTTAGGGGATCGGCCTCCTTGGAACTCTATAGGGGTTCCTTCCTCCATCTTGTTGCTCAAAGGCTGCTAAAAAGATTCATCTATTCTTGTGAAAAGATGATAAATATATAATTATTTATAGGGCTTCTAAACCCCAACTCCTAATTGGACTCCTACTCAAGACTCTTACTTCTAACTAACTCCTAATGTTTCTCTAAGAAGCAACTTTCAAACTAATCCTAACCTTAGCCGGTCTCTTCGCCTCTTTAATAAGGGTCAGCAAGATAGGTTTTATATGAATGCCCATTTCAATAAAACTCAATTAGGACTCTCTTAGCTAGAGCCCTAATGGTACCGCCCAATAATGGCGGTAGTACCATCAGTATCTCGAAAATTAGGGATGTGACATTTTTTGGCTTCAATTCTGAAGTCAATTGAAGGCTATAAATACCCCTTACTTCTCAACTAGTAAAGTATAAAGAAGTGATCAGAACTAAACTAAAACTATAGTGAAATAGCTTACAAAGTTTGAGAGTTCACCTCCATCATTTCTAAGTGTGAAAGTTTGTAAAAGGAGAGTGAGCCACTTATGAAAGTTTTGTAAATAGGTGATTGATCTTTGCCCTTCAAAAAAGATCAATAGTGGAAACTAGTGACCTCATTGGAGGAGGTGTCGATAGTGGATGTAGGTCAGATGACCGAACCACTATAAAATTGGCATGTTCTCTTCTTGGTGCGTACTTTACTTTTGATGTATTCTACTTTACTTCATTGCAAACTGTTCAATCCCTTCCTCTCTACTCACTTACAAACTTATTTGAGTCAAACATCTTTTTAAAATGGTTTACGACGAACTAAGAGTTTCATCGTACGAAGTTTTCTAAAATTGTTTAAATTTATCATTTTTATCCGCTGCACTAATTCACCTCCCCCCCTCTTAGTGTCATTCTTGATCCTAACACTTCTTAGATAAAAAAAGCTTAGAGATTTGAGGAGCATCATTGTAGCCCTGCCATATGGACCATAGCTAGAGAGGAGGACACTTGACCTCCTTCACACTCTCCTATAGATCTACAAGGATTCAGGGATATATGATCTCTATAAGTAACATAACTATCTCATACGTGGTTTTAAGTTTCATTGATTTTGTGCACCAATCTTAGCATGACGATGAACACATCGATGAAAAATTTGAAGATTTTATTTTTATATTTTTCTACTACGCATATGATGCCCCCTAAGATTTCCCAACTACCACTTTGCAACATGGGAGACCATATACTTATTGAATCACAAATTTTGATGATGAAATAAATTGATGAATTAATGATCTAATCCATGTGTTGAGATAAGTGATGCAAGACTAATTATGATCGTGAAAAAAGTAAACTAATTAAAAAAGAATCGAATGTTGAGTCAAAGTCAATGATCGGGCATTAGGCCGGATAAATTGGGGGATACACCAAAGGATCAAACGATATAATGAAAACTCATCGGAAGCTCATCGGGAGTTCATCAAAAACTCACCGGAAGTTCATCGAGAGTTCACCGAAAGCTCGCCAAATGTTCGTCGAGAGTTCGCCGGAAGTTCATCGAGAGTTTGGTTGAACAATTGACGTGTGGGACAACTTAGATTGCTTGTATCATAATTATTTTAGCCTTAACTATCATAGTTAGGATTTTAATTTGAGTTAGTTTTAGGAGAAATCCTACTAACTCAATTAGAGGACACTTGGGCCCAAAACAAGGTTGAATTGGGCCAATTAGATGGCTCATTCAACCACTTGGAGCCACGATAGGCAGTGGCACCACCCAGACTGGGCGGTGGAACCGCTTGAGGCTCAGCCTCCCAGGTGGTATGGGCAGTGGTACTACCAGATTAGACGGTGGTACCACTAGCAGTTAATAATGCCAAATGGTGGTACCACCCTATCAGGTGGTGGTACCACTAGAGCCCAAGCTCTAAGGCTTTGTCATACGGTGGTACCATCCAGTATTAGTCTATAGGCGATGGTACCACCTAATAATGGTGGTTGTACCGCCCATACTCTAGAAACCAAGGATGAGACACTTTTTGGCTCTATTTTTAAAGTCATTGGGGCCTATAAATACCCCACTCTTTCCTGCATAAAAGAGCACAAAAGTGTGAACAAAAGTCTTGAGATTTTAGGTTGTAAAAGTGTTGAGAAAGTGCTAAGTGTCCTCCTCCTCCTTCTTTAGCTTTGTGGTCATTCTAAGAGAGGTGTGAGGCTTGTAAAGGTTATCTCCTAAACCTGTAAAAATGAAAAAGAGTTGTAAAAGGGTAGTTGGTCTTTACTTATTGAAGAAAGACCATTACTGAATGCTAGTGGCCTCAACAGAGGAGGAATCGGGAGTAGACGTAGGTCACAATGACCGAACCACTACAAATCCGGTTTGCACTTTCTTTTTATGTTTCATTACTATTACATTATGAGTTGATTACTTAGTTCACTTACTCTAAGTCAATCATGCTTTTATTATAATTTTCATCAAATGAAGATATTCTAAAATCGATATTTTTATCGAAAATACTAATTCACCCCTCTTAATGCCGACTTGATTCTAGCAGTACTATCACCAGTTTGGGCGGTACCACTGCCAAGTCTTTCGAAAAACATACACTTCATACGTTCCAGCTCATAGGTGGTTCCACTACCTGGTCTGGCGATGCCACCGCTTGACCTAGCTTTAAGGCCTTGAATAGGCCTCCCAATAGGCCCAACTTAGCCCCAGATCAGACCCAATGGGCCCCTAATTGAGTTAATAAGGTTACACCCAAAACTAACTCAATTAGGACCTAACTATGATAATAAAGACCTAAATGATTATAAGACATGAAATCTATATTGTTCGGTACATCATTGGTTCATCCGAACTCCTGACACATCATGCTATCCTTCGATATGTCACTCGATCCATCGGAATGTCGACTTCTACAATATCCGATCTTGGCGTAACATCTGATTATTTTGGCCCGATTCCCGATCTCTAACTCCGGCCCAACATCTGATTCTTCTACTTCAATTGTCTTATCTTTTCATGATCGAAGTTAATCCTGCATTACTTTTCTCAAAACATGGATTAGATTGTAAACTCATCAATTGATTTTATTATCAAAATATGGGATTCAACAGACCCAAGAGTCAGCATGACTTGATTCTATCCCGAAGGTACAAGCTCATCCTAACGGCCCATGTGGCAATCACGTAAGGGGGTTGGAGTGGGGGAAGGATTAGCTGAAGCAATCTCGAGGTGTTGCTTGTACACTTAGATTCGGTATCAAATTAAAGTATGTCTTGGCTTCATCGAAGACCCTGCATGAACAATCAGTGTCGAGGGAGTTTCTGAACTGACCCTTTCGATGGTAAAGTTAATCTAAGTGAGAAAGTGAATAGTAGAAGTTCTACTTTCGATCCCTTGTTCAAGCTCCGGGGATCGACTTTTGTACTTGGGCAACTAGTGGAGGGAGGTTGATGATTGATGTGGATAGCTCGTACATCCTTTAGGGGCTCATTTATGTAGAAGACCTGTTGGTACAATTCTCTATGGTGTATCATTAGTGAAAGATGATTGTGGGGGCATCATTTGTCAGTGTTAGTGCTTTGCCTAGGATAAACAGACGATGGTTGCCTATGCCAAGTGATTGGAAAAAGGGAGAAATGAGCTTTACTGCCAGGGATTTAATGCTCCCTATGGTCGGCCTATGTAACCTTTCTCAAAACTATGGTCAGTTGGGGATGGAAAGTCGCTTCCCATCAATCGTCACAAGGAAAGGGGGGGCACGAGGGTTCTTCTACCCACATCATTATCTAGGTGACCACGAATCGTTGGGTAAATCAGCAGGTCAATACTTATATCATTATTCTCCATGGAGACTTCTTGTTCGACCCCTTTTTTAGTCATGGCTAATTAAATATAGTATTATACTTTTTTTCTTTAGTGAAAAAAAAACTAATATTTGGACCACCCAATTGAGAGTTATAATGCTCTTAGTAGAAGGTAATTATCTGACAGAAGTCGAAGAGGGATTAATTAAAGGAAGATTCCCTTGAAACCGGAGTGAAGAACTCCAAATGATGGATTCTTAAAGAAGAAAGCTGCCATCTTCTTATACTTTTGATAGATGTTGAGATGAGATGTCGCTAATTACGAAATTAATTTGGGACCACTCGTAATAAAATAATTAATAATGCACTAATTACGAAACCGGAGTGAAGATTCCCTTGAAACCGGAGTGAAGAACTCCAAATGATGGATTTTTAAAGAAGAAAGCTGCTGATCTTCTAATACTTTTGATAGATGTTCAGATGAGATGTTGCTAATTACGAAATTAATTTGGGACCACTCGTAATAAAATAATTATTAATGCGCCACACCAAGTGTTTTTAGTATTATATATAGGATGGATTTTCATTAAAAAATCTGACTTTGAAAATTTGTCCCATAACGTTTCAATTTTAAAAATTTCTTATAAAATTTATTTTTTTCAAAATGATCATTCTATCCTTGTCGGCCATCGCTCTTTATCCCCTCCACCTTATCGACTATCCTCTCTCCTAATTGGATGGCTGCCACCCCTGGTCACTTACACCTTTCGCATATGGTCTAGCTTCATGGGCCACTCCTTCCTCTCACATAATCGTATGCATGCGTCTTCACATGCAAGTTGGTCTCATTAGTCACACTTGTACCTTCATGCATGAGTTGGCCCCGCTAGTCGCCTCCCTCCCTCCCTTAGGTGCTTGTACCTCTACACATGAGTTGGCCTATCAACCATCCCCCTCCTCTCCCCTGGTTATCTCCACCTCCGTGCATGGGTTGACCTCGTCAATTGTCCTCCTCCAAGCGTGCAACACCCTTAGGGTCTAATGATAACATAAGAGTGATGGTGGAGGCAGCACAGGGAGGAAGAAGCAATAATGGGTCCGACAAATGTAGAGTTAAAACGGTATTTTTCATATGGCCAGTCGTTATATATATATATATATATATATATATATATATGGTGACATATATGCTATGTTTAAAAGTTTTCAAGTGTATATAGTCATTCCAAACAAAAAATAAAAAAAGAAATTTAATTTTGAGTTGTGCCCATAGATTATTTCAACTATTTCACTTTAATTGATGGCCCTATTAATTATATTGTTTGATTAAATTACATATATTTATTATTAGCTTCTTTTTTTTTTTTACTCCACCTTGAAAACTGGTGCTTTTACCTTTCTAAGTTCCCCCAGTTTCCACCGATTATTTCGCCGTTTCTTCGGTCCGGTCGATCAGAGTCGCTCTGTCTACGATCATCTTCACAGTTTTTGTTACCCTCGAACTTGATTCCGTGGAAGCATGGGGAAAAATCAGTTCTTTTGCGCCTGATATATTCGTCCTTTCTCGATCTGATTTCGTAGTGAAGGTCACATCTCGATCCTCTGCAGCTTTAATCCTTCGTGACTACGGATGTTCCATTTGATGGAAAAGAATTCCTTTTTAAGATTTGAGCTCAATTTTTCCGGATTTATCTTACATTTATTTTTCGCTATATTACTCGTCGTTTCGATCCGAGTCCTAAAAGATCCATCTTTTAGCAATGCTGTGAAATTCTGTGGTGCTTTTGTGTTGTAATTAATCCTGTTTGCGCTCCAATTCCCTTGATCTGCTTCTTCTTAAGAAAAAAATGGATTTTTGGGTGTTTTCATCTTTTCCTACCAGTCAAATGGCTCGAGAAAGATGTAATCTTGACAAAGAAGCTGAAATCCTCAAACCTTCCTCTTCTTCCTCTCCTTCTCCGTCTCCCCCACTCCTCCATCATCGTCACCATTACCGCCATCCTTGTTCTTGAATCCTTGTGAGGAATCGCCGAATCCGAGGCCGGGAACTCCGGATGTGGAGACACCCGTCGTGGCTTCCTCCGCACAGAAGCCTAAGGAGGAACCTAAGCCGCCAGTAAGATTCAGTAATAGGTGCTCCACTTGCCGGAAAAAGGTGGGGCTCACTGGATTCCGGTGCCAATGCGGAGATCTCTTCTGCGGCCGCCACCAGTACACGGACACCCATGATTGCTCATTCGACTACAAGGCGTTTGGAAGGGAGGAGATTGCTAAAGCCAACCCTGTGGTCAAAGCTCCTAAGATCATCAAGATCTAAGGTATAAAGCTTTCACCGCTCTATGTTTTTTGTCCATTTATAGTTGCTACATTTCATATTAATTATAGTTGCCTAAAGTTTTATTTCATCTTAGGATATTACATTATTAGAATGTGGATTTAAATCTTGTAAATATCATATTTACTGATGTTGTTGTCCTTTATGTCCTGGCCTGGGAGTCGTCACGGCTTGGCTTGATCCCGACTATACTAGGGCATCCACGTAGGCATTGCGAGGCTAAGGATGAGGTCGAAGTGGTAGTGGGTGTCTCCTGGGTCAGCCCAGGGGAAGTTGGGATTGCCTCCAGCATTAGGTCTCTACACAATAGGTCGATGCCAGGAGAGGAATTCCTAGCTCGATCCCTACGAAGCTTAAGTTAGTTTTTGTAGTAGCATTGAGTGTTCGAGCTCCGCCTCCGACATTAGTTAGGGGGTTAGCATTTTATACTTCTCCTTAAGGGTCGGTTGCATGTAAGTTGTTAATTGACCGTCGATACTCCAAGCGACTGGTTCATTTGCCCTGAACAGCACGAGCCGACTATTATGGTTCTGCGTCATGTGGGGCTGTTTCCTACGATCTCGAGCATAACTATGCCTTTTTTACTTCGGCATATGTGCCATTTTGGTTGGTTCCCAAGTTCACTGCGTCGCTTCAAGGTCGTTCCGCGCACGTGCACCACATCAACTCCAAGACATCATGTTGATTCCGAGGTGGCTACTAGCTATCACTGCATGGCGATACCAAAATATTCCCTATCAGTTTGGAAGGGAGGAGATTGCTAAAGCCAACCCTATGGTCAAAGCTCCTAAATCATCAAGATCTAAGGCATAAAGCTTTCACCACTCTATGTTATTTGTCCATTTATAGTTGCTACATTTCATATTAATTATAGTGCCTGAAGTTTTATTTCATCTTAGGATATTACATTATTAGAATGTGGATTGAAATCTTGTAAATATCATATTTACTGATGTTGTTGTCCTTTATGTCGTGGCCTGGGAGTCAGCACAGCTTGGCTCGATCCCGACTATGCAAGGGCATCCACATAGGCATTTCGAGGCTAAGGGTGAGGTCAGAGTGGTAGTGGGTGTCTCCTAGGTCAGCCCAGGGGAAGTTGGGATTGCCTCCGGCATTGGGTCCCTACACAACAGATCGATGCCAGGAGAGGAATTCCTAGCTCGATCCCTCCAAAGCTTAAGTTAGTTTTTGTAGTAGCATTAAGTGTTCGAGCTCTGCCTCCGATATTGGCTAGGGGGTTAGCATTTAATACCTCTCCCTAAGGATCGGTTGCATGCAAGTTGTTAATTGACCATCGATAGTCCAAGCGACCGGTTCATCTGCCCTGAATAGCATGGGTCGACTATTATGGTTTCTCGTCGTGTGGGGCTGCTTTCTACGATCTCGGGCATAGTGGTGCCTTTTTGACTTCGACATATGTGCCTTTTTGGTTGGTTCCCGAGTCCGCTGCATCACTTCAAGGTCATTCCGTGCACGTGCGCCACATGCCTCTTGTTCCTCATAAGGGGCTTAAGGTGTGCCTTTTTGACTTGAGCATATGACTGCCTTAGCGAGTCTTCTGGCTGAAGTACACAACTCGAGAGCAAGTCCGCCTTAGTAGGCTCCGCTCAGTCGAGGTGCAAGACTCTGATCTTCTGGGTGAGATGCATGGCTTAGGAGCGGGTCCGCCTTAGTGGGCCCCACTCAACCAAGGTGCAGGATTCGGATCTTCTGGCTGAGGTGCACGGCTCGGGAGTGGGTTCACAATAGGCCTCACTCGGCTGAGGTGTAGGACTCGGGTCCTCTAGCCAAGGTGCATGACTCAAGAGTAGGACCACCTTAGCGGGCCCTACTTGGTCGAGGTGTAGGACTTGGGTCTTTTAGTCATGGTGTATGGCTTGGGAGTGGGTTTGCTCAACTGAGGTACAGGCACCGGATCTTCTGACCAAGGTATATGGCTAAGGAGTGGGTCCACCTTAGCGGGCTCCACTCGATCAAGGTATAGGACTCAAGTCTTCTAGTCGAGGTGAATGGCTTAGGAGCAAGTTTGCTCAACCAAGGTGCAAGCCCCGAATCTTCTGGCCAAGGTGCACAGCTCGGGAGTGGGTCAACCTTAGCAGGCTCTACTTGGCCGAGGTGTAGGACTCATGTCTTTGAGCCGAGATGCATGGTTTGGGAGTGGGTTTACTCGGTCGAGATATAGGCCTTGGGTCTTTTGGCTGAGGTGCATGACTCAGGAGCTGGTCCGCCTTAGCAAGCTTCGCTCGGTCGAAGTGTAGGACTTGGGTCTTCTAGCCGAGGTGCATGGCTCGAGAGCAGGTTTGCTCAACTAAGGTGCAAGCCTCGGGTCTTCTGACCAAGGTGCATAGCTCAGGAGTAGGTTTACTCAGTCAAGGTGTAGGCCTCGAGTCTTTTGACTAAGGTGCATGGCTTAGGAGCGGGTTTGCTCGACCAAGGTGCAGGCCTTAGGTCTTATGGCCAAGGTGCACAGGAGTAGGTTTACTCGACTGAGATGCAGGCCTCGTGTCTACGAGGTCCTAGTTTTACCGAGGGGGTCTTGCATTTTGGAAGTTTCTTCTCTTGCTGCTCACCAATCGAGTTCATAGTGTTGGACTACTTATAAGTTGGCAAAATATAATGATACTTCTTTGGTTGTTAGACCAAGGTGGCTTTGGGGCATATTCGGTAGGTGGCACCTTCATCCTTCTGCTTGAAGAGGTTTCAGAGGGTCGAGAACTCGGTCCTATACATAGAATTTTCTCAGGTTTATGATATATCAGGTCCTCATTAGTTAACCTCCTTCTAGAGTGGTGAGACGGTAAGTCCCATCCTGGATCATGCCGATCACCCAGTAAGGGCCTTCCTAGTTTGTTACCAACTTCCCTTAGGCTCGAGTCGGGTTACTGATCTCGGTTTTGCATAGGACGAGATTGTCGACCTTAATCCAATGGGGGCGAATTTTTCAGTTGTGAAGTCTTGCCATGGCTTTTTTGTCACAGAGATGTGCTTTGGCCCTTCATTCATCGATAAGGTCTAGATTGGCTTGGAGTCCTTCTTCTGACATACTTTCTTTGAAGTTCTTGATCTGAAGGGTCGGGAAGACCAACTCAGGCAAAAGCACTACATCAGTGCTAAATGCTAGGCTGAACGGTGATTCGCTCAAGGCGGTTTTTAGAGTAGTTCAAGATGCCTATAGAATACTCGAGAGTTCGTCCTCCCAATTGCCATAGCGTCATGGACAAAACTATAAATAAGGTATTTAATATAATACTCATGTATGTCTGTGTCTTTTGGTTTGTTCATGCTTTGCACAACATATAGAGGGATGATCGAAGACTTAACAACCCCAATTTAGTTAGGCTTAGTGGTCATTTTAGGCTTATAAATAAAGGTTGTGTCATGTGGATACTTATAGGAGATTTTGGTCTGTAGTGGACCATTTTGGATCCTTTATTATGCGACCGTTCAGAGCTTATGAAGTTTGTTTGTAATTTGCATTGGTTATAAAATGTTTCCTGAAATGATTGCTTGTGGACCCCAAATGAGGTGTTTTCTCTAACCCGTTTTCTCTTTTGTAGGTCTTAAGGGACCGTAGGAGATTTCGGGGAGGCTGACCTTTACGGACGGACACACAAAGGGTGCTGCACGACTTAGGCAAAACTAGCTAAGTCCGTGATAGATGGTATCAGAGCAGGACAAGCACTCATAGAAACACTTGACATACAAACGTGGGGGACCCAACGGGGCTGCGTTAAGGGCAACCAGCACGCATGACTGTTTGGGGTGAAAACGAGCATGGAGATATAGAAAAAAGGAGTCGCTCAAAGGAGCGAGCATCTAAGATTAGCATTAAGAGGAATTACCAAACCTTCACGTAAGAGGCACCACAAGGACAAGCAAAATGGGAAGAATGTGTAGCGCACAAAGGTTGGGATGGTTGAGTTTGAGTTATGGCTCAATGTTGGCAACCATACTTGATGGTGCTCAAGGCAAGTGAGGTGCTTGGTAAAGGATGAGACCATGTAAGGTGGAATAAGTTGTTCAGCGTCCAAAAGAGTTATACAAAGCTCATAGAGGTGAGGGGAATTGCTAACTCAAAGAATTCGGTACTTATACAAAGGCTTGTATACGAATGATGGAGTGTTCGTGGCCATCCCAAGGCGATCGAAACTCGGCGCCATGGAGTATTGAAACTTTCTCTTCAATATGAGAAGGATACATCCATAGGTGGCTAAAGTGTGCAGTGAGTTCAGCATGTTGCTAGGCCTTGAGGGGTGCAATGGGGGCTGTATTGACGTGGAGTCACAAGCTAGCAAGTGCATTTGCAGGAGATAGAATAATACATAGTTTGTTCAGTAAGGCAGAGTAGTCCAAAGGGATAGTAATCTTTGAAACTTTCAAAGCAAAGGAAGGGAAGAGATAAGTTGCTCCAATGGGATAGCTATATAGGAGGAATAAGTCTTGGCTCTCCAGAGGGAGAACCATATGCAACGAACCGCATATGTTGAGGATGAGTACCTCAAAACAACTCCACAAAGCTCAATGGACCGAGTAAGTGATGAGGAGTTATCGCATGATCTCGCTTGAGATAATGCATTGGGGGATGCATTGCAAGATCAAGTGGGGGAGCGATCCAAGACAACACAAATGAAGGCACAATTGGAGTTAATATGGAGATCGGACTCAATAGAGAGCTAACCTATGGAATGGTGGGCGTGAGGACCATCATCAACTTAATACAAATCGAGAAGCGGAGCAACTTGGGTGTAACTTGGCAAAGTACCCAAGCCGCATAAAGGGAGCCAACATGAAATATAGAATATAAAGGTAGAGGCACAAAGCTTTCCTTGGACAGAGGTCAAGGACATGAACTATTGTAGAGGAAAGAGCAGGATCATATCGTTCCATGAGTCTCTCATTCTGATGGAGCAGGCTCATCCTACATAGTGCTAAAGACGAAGGGAGCTTCAAGGCACATGTACCTTACTTAAGCAAAGCATTTGACGAAGGAACTAAGGCGACTTAACTTACGAAGGCGAAGTTGTTCAAAAGGCCTTGGCACAGGGTAAGAGGACGCGGAGGAAAATACTCTTAAAGAATATGTCATAGTGCCGCTATTCAAGTTATCATGAAGGGAGAGGTGTACAGTGGATATTATCCTGGTAGGGGCAGAGGCCCATGTTGAATCTCATATTTTGATGATGAAACCAATTAATAAGCGTTTATGATTTGATCTGCGTTTTGAGTGATGCAGGATGCTTCGATCAGGGAGAGACAATTAAAGCAGAAAGAATCATGTTGGGCCAGAGGAAAACATGTCAGAAGATTAGACGTTGGGCCGGAGGATCGGTCGATGTATCGACAGAAGGCTTCGGGCCATGGATTCGGGCATCGGGCAAAGAAGAGTGGATATTGTGTTAAGGATATCGGAGTTGCGAAGGTCAACTGGCTAATTGGGCAATAGGCCACAAGAGAGAATGATGTGCCGAAGAATCAAACGAAGCGTCGATGGACTAATGACATGCCAAATAACATGATTCTTGCTTAGTAATAATTGTCTAGATCGTAGTGTGTTTTTATGTGTGCAGGATTAACTTCGATAGCAAGGCATAAAACAAAATGAAGTCTCAGAGTCAAGAACGCGATTTCGTTGGGAGTTCGAGAGTTCGTCGGAAGTCTAGTTATTCGTCAAAAGTTCTACCGGAACCAACTGAGTAGTCCAGGAGCTTGCCAAAGAAGCTCGTCGAAACTCGCCAAGAAGATCGTCATGAAATCTAGGAGCTTGCCGAGAGTCCACTGGAACATTGTCAAGAGATTGTCAAAAGTTCGCCAGAAGATCGTCGGAAGAAATCAAACTTATTTTGCTTGGAATATATCTTAGGAATCATAGTTAACATATAATTAGAGTTGGGATTGGGAGGTAATCCCATCAGCTCTGTTAGGGGCCAATTGGGCCCGAAGTTGGGCTGGTTTGGGCCGGATTCAAGGCCCAACCAGGATGTTGAAAGCCTGGCCGGTAGTGGCATCGCTTGGGAGACTTAGTCTCCCAGGTTGTCACGGACTTAGCTAGTTTTGCCTAAGTCATGCGGCACCCTTACGTGTCCGTCCGCAAAGGTCAGCCTCCCCGAAGCCTCCCATTGTCCCTTAGGACCACCAAAAGAGAGAATGGGTTAGAGAGAACGCCTCAATCGGGATCCACAAGCAAACATCTCTGAAAAACACTTCATAGAAAATGCAAATTACAAACAGACTTTACAAGCTCTGAACAGTGGCACACCAAAGGGTAAAATGGTCCATTACAGACCGAAAATCTCTCGCACGTGTCCACATGACACAACCTTTATTTACAAGCCTAAAGAGGCCACCAACCCAACTAAAATGGGACTATTAAGCCTTCAGCCGCCCCTCTACATGTTGTACAAGGCATGAACATGCCCAAAAGACACGGACATACATAAGCATTACATCAAACATCTTGTTTCGAAGTTTGTCCGTGACATTCTCCCCCACTTATTCCTTCGACGTCCTCGTTGAAGCCTTTGTCGACACTGCAACTCCTCGCCTTGCTGATTCTTCAATCTTCTGCTCCAACTACAATGCGCCTCTTGGCTCCTAGCTGCTCTCCGCTACTGTTTTTTGAGTAATCGAACCTTTGATCCGCCATGCTGCTTCAACTCACCAATGACTCTGACTCTGGTGTGGGGTTGGTTGAGTTGTGTTGATCATTGTTGATTCCTGCGGATCCCCCAGATGAAGGAAAAGACCATCCTTATTGCGCCAGTCTCTCAAATTCCTCATGCTGCTTGAACTGGGTGGATGCTTGTTGGAGCTTTAACGAGCATCGTCTCGCAAACTTCGGAAGTTTTGGGTCCTTCCTCCATAAAATTTGCTCATTGACTCTTCCTTCACTTAGTTGTCACATCCAAGTAGGTTCGCATCACTTCCGCTTTCGATTGGCATTTCGTTGGGAAATGAAGCGGACAATCTACTCTCAGTAGCACTGATCACCGTTGGTGAGGATTTGACAACTATTGTCTTCCATTATCTTCGAAGGGTCTTTGAACATATGTAGAGCTCCGCTGCTGGATAGATAAGAGAATTGGGGTACTCGGTTTCGCCCATTCTCTTAAGAGTTGAGAAGGCAAAGGTTACTTGACTTCGCCCGCCTCCTCGAGGTTGTACTTCATGCATCGAGCTGGTTACTGTTCTTCGCCTGCTCTTTGCTCACACTTCTGAAGCACATGAAGTGTTTGCACTCCTTGCGTTGAGTTAGCTACTGTGATTCACCTTCTCGATGCCATTGAACTTCTGGAATGCAGGAAGTTTTCACCCCACTTGGAGTAGTTCTCTCATAGGTTTGGTCGCCTCTAGGATTGTACCGTCTTCTCCATCAACCCTGCCGCCTACTCCACTGAGTAGCAAAGGTACAGTATCGCGTATTGCCTGCTTCGTTCCTTGGTTATGCACTCTTGCATGACCCAAAGTCCTTCACTTTCGGCTATCTTGATGAGAAGCACATTGACACCGGTCTTACGAAGTTCTTCGGCCTCTGTCCTTCAGTCTTGTCTCGGTACTTGGAGATTGCCTCTGCATTCTCTACCTCCTCGGCCCCTTTCACGACCAAGTGCTCTCCCTCCATGAGAGCAAGGGATCAATGACTTTCACGGAAGTCCCGCCTCTGCGGTACCATGGCGCTGCCATGCCCATGGCCCTATTATCTGTCGCCTCGCATCTGCATCCCTTTTCTTCACGATCAATAGATATGTCTCCGTGGCACTCCTCTGAGTCCACCTCCATTCTAACTGATGCTTGATTTTGGGTAGCTAAGTCCCTCTGGACTCATCGTCGCTTCCTCGCCCCTTTCGACCCCCTGCTTTAACACCTCTGTGTTCTCCAAGCAGTCCTTTTGGTCGATGGAAAGACAGACTGCAACTCCCATGCATGGCCTCTGCCATCACGTTGTAGGGTTTGCACCGATTCTGTTCTCCTTAGCTTCCTTGGTAGCAACGTTCGCTTACTCGGCCTTGTCCTCTGACTTGCCGGGCTCCCTTAAGCGAATATGAGCTCTGGAGCAGTCCAACTCTCCAGCTGCTTCGATCATATCTCTGCATGATCAAGTTCCTCCCATGGAACTCACTAGTACTTGCATTCGAACTTTTCCCTTGGTGGAACACAGCCCCCATATGCTGATGACCAAGGCTTTCATCCGAAGCAAAATTCGATGCACGCACGGAAGACCCGCCTCTGCGGTACCATGGCCTTCACTCCTTGAATCCATAGCCCTTCTTGCCGTCGTGTTGTTCACCGAAGTGGAGCTCCCAGTAGCTCCCGATCATACCTCCATATGATCTAGTCCCTCCCGGGACTAGGTCGTGTGTATCGCATTGCCATCGAACTGTTCCACCACGATCCGCTGCACCATGTCGCCTCCTGGTGACATCTCCATTGCATTCTGATCCTTGTGGAATAAACTCGAATTGTGAACCCTCCATGTGTGGCCTTTGCCAATACATCGCAGGGTCTCCTCCACCTTCGATTTTGTTCGCTCCGTTGGCAATCGACCTTCATCCACCCACTCTTGGGTCACACCTAGATGAAGCACCGCTCTAGGACAGTCCGTCGCCTAGTAGCTCCCGAAGTCCACCGACTTCATTGTAATTTGTGCACCATTGTTTGGATCTTGGGCCTCTGCCCCTACCAGCACAATCTCCGCTGCGCACCGCTTCCTTCATAGCAACTCGAATGGCAACACTGTGGCATATTCTTCAAGAGTACCCGCTTTTGCGTCCTCTTGCCCCGTGCTAAGGCCTTCTGTACCCAACTTCGCCTCCGCAAATTGAGTCGCCTTAGTTCCTCCATCAAATGCTTCTCCGAGATAAGGTGCATGTGCCCCAAAGCTCCCTTCGTCTTTGGCACCATGCAAGATGAGTCCGCTCCGTCAAAATGAAGGACCCATGGAACAACATGATCCTACTCTTGCCTCTGCAAGAGTTCATGTCCTTGACCTCTGTCTAAGGAAAGCATTGTGCCTCTGCTCCATGTTCCAACTTCTATGCTGGCTCCCTTCATGCGGTTTGGGTACTTCGCCAAGTTACACCCAAGTTGCTCCGCTCCTCATTTTTGCATTGAGTCGATGGTGGCCCTCGCGCCCACCATTCCACGGGTCAGCCCTCCCTTGAGTCCGATCTTCATATCGACTCCAAGTGTGCCTTTATTTAAGTTGCTTTGGGTCGCTCCCCCACTTGATCTCGCAATGCATCCACCAATGCATTCTCTCAAGCGATATCATGCGATGACTCCTCGCCGCTTGCTCAGTCCATCGAGCTTCGTGGAGTTGTTGTTTGTTGAGGTACTCCTCCTCAACATGTGAGGTCCGTCTCACATGATTCTCCCTCTGGAGAGTCGGGACTTATCCCTCTTGGATAACTGTCCCATTGGAGCAACATCTCTCTTCGTTTCGAAGACCACCATCCCCTTGGACTACTCCAATCTGCTGAACAAACTGTGCATTGTTCTGCCTCCTGCAAACGCACTTGCTAGATTGCGACTCCCCGTCAATATAACCCCCGCTGCACCCCTCAAGGCCTAGCAACATGCTGAACTCATTGCACACTTCAGCCTCCTACGAACGTATCCTTCGCATGCCGAAGAGAAAGTTTCAATACTCCATAGCGCCGAGTTTCGGTGCCTTGGGATGGCCACGAACATTCCATCGTCCGCATACAAGCCCATGCATGAGTACCAAATTCTTCGAGTTAGCAATTCCCCTCACCTCTATGAGCTTTGCATAACTCTTTTGGTCGTTGAGCAACTCATTCCACCTTGGATGGTCTCATCCTTTACCAAGCGCCTCGCTTGCCTTGAGCACCATCAAGTATAGTTGTCAACGTTGAGCCGTAGCTCAAACTCAGCCATCCCAACCTTTGTGCGCTCCACATTCTTCCAAGCTTGCCTGTTCTCGTGGTGCCTCTTGTGCGAAGGGTTGGCTATTCCTCTGAATGCCAATGTTAGATGCCCGCTCCTCCGAGCGACTCCTTTTCCCTACATCTCCATGCCTGTTTTCCCTCAAACGATCGCGCGTGTGCTGACTGCCCTCAACGCAGCCCCGCTAGGTCCCCCACGTTTGCATGCTAAGTGTTTCTATGAGTGCTTGTCCCACTCTGATACCATCTGTCACGGACTTAGCTAGTTTTGCCTAAGTCGTGCGGCACCCTTGCGTGTCTGTCCGCAAAGGTCAGCATCCCCGAAGCCTCCCATTGTCCCTTAGAACCACCAAAAGAGAGAACGGGTTAGAGAGAACGCCTCAATCGAGATCCATAAGCAAACATCTCTGAAAAACACTTCATAGACAATGCAAATTACAAACAGACTTTACAAGCTCTGAACAGTGGCACACTAAAGGGTAAAATGGTCCATTATAGACCGAAAATCTCTCGTACGTGTCCACATGACACAACCTTTATTTACAAGCCTAAAGAGGCCACCAACCCAACTAAAATGGGACTATTAAGCCTTCGGTCGCCCCTCTACATGCTGTACAAGGCATGAACATGCCCAAAAGACACGGACATACATAAGCATTACATCAAACATCTTGTTTCGAAGTTTGTCCGTGACAAGGTGGTTTGGGCGGTGGTACCGCCCCTGCCAGGCGGTGGTACCACCAGAGCTCGATCTCCGAGCTCTGTCAAGTGGTGGTACCACCAAGTGTCAGGATGCCAGGCGATGGTACCGCCTATACCTAGGAAACCCGGGATGAGATGTTTTTAGGCTCCAAGTTTGAATCAACTTAAGGCATATAAATACCCCTCTCATCCTTGGTTAGGATATACAAAACTTAAGAGTAAAAAAGGAAAGAAACACCGTTGTAATCTTGTGTGAACTCCTCTCTTTCTTCTAAGTGTTAGAATAGTTTGAGAGAGGAGTAAGTGGGGGTGTAAGGGTTATCTCCTAAACCCGGTAAAAGGATAATCGAGTTGTAAAAGGTGTTGGTCTTCGCCTATTGAAGGAAGACCGATAGTGGATGTCGGTGGCCTCAACGAAAGAGGAATCGATGGAGTGGATGTAGGTCACGACGACCGAACCACTATAAAAATTGGTTTGCGTTTCCTTCTTGCAATTTACTTCTGGTAGAACTTTTGACGAATCGGTTTTCAACGTTCGAAGAAATTTTCAGAACCGACGTTTTTACCGCTGCACTAATTCACCCCACTTCCTCCCCCCCACCTCTTAGTGCCGACTTGTTCCTAACAGTTTGTATCAGAGCCTCGTTTTTCTCATTTGGTTTAACACCCAAAGAGAAATGACTCTTTTCGACTTTCAAGAGGGTCACTCTCTCATTTGTCCTCCCTTGTTCAATTGGATGGACTACACATATTGGAAAATTCGAATGAGAGTTTTCTTGCTTTCGTTGGATTTAAATTTATGGAATATTATCGAAAATGGATTTCAAAGGTTTTCTCTTCCAATGAACCATTGGAATGATTTGGAGAAGACTTTTTCCTTAAATGCTAGAGCTATGAACACTCTATTTTGTGCTTTGGATAAAACTGAGTTTAATCATGTTTCTATGTGCGAAACGACTTTCGATATTTGGAACACTCTTGAAATCACACACGAAGGCACTACTAGAGTTAAAGATTCTAAAGTCAATCTTTTAATGAACGATTTTGAACTTTTTCGAATAAAGCCGATCGAAATCGTTGTTGACATGTACACCCGTTTTACGAATGTCGTCAATGGTTTAAAAGCTCTTGGCAAATGCTTTTCTAATTTTGAACTTGTTAACAAGATTTTACGATCGCTTTCTAAAAATTGGGATTCAAAAATAACAACTATTCAAGAATCAAAAATTTTGAATACTTTTTTTATCGAAGAATTTATCGGGTCTCTAATGACCTATGAAATGACGTGCAATGCACGTGAAGAACTTGAGAACCACCTTCTAAAAAAGATGAAGGATTTCGGACTAAGAACAATTGAAGACCACTCGAGCATAAGCTCAAGTGATGGTGAACTTGAACTCATCACTATGAAATTTAAAATGTTCATGAAACAAAAATTAAAGAATAAAAAGAACGCAACTACTTGCTATGAACATAACAAGAAGGAAGCACTTTGGGATGAATCGAGTTCTTTTGAAGATGAGAAGAAAATCAACAAAGGCAAGGTGGCAAATTACACCTTAACGGCTTTCGACGATGAGGTAATCAAAATGCCCTTAGTTTACTTTGAAATTACATAATGCTTCTCATGAGTTATTTTTAATTTAGTTTAGAATAATTATTTTCTTAAAAATTGCATGTTTAATAAATGAAAATGTAAAAATTAGGAATCATGCTTATCTAGTAATTTTGAAAATAATCATGAAAATTACATGTGTTATGATAAAGGAACAAAATGTTTGACTTAAATCATATTAGATGTTTTAATGATAATATGTATCTTAATTATTTCTGTATTACTTTTGATTGAAAACACTTTATGAAATCATGCTTGATGAAATAATGTTATGATGCATAATGATAATGCTTAATGAGTTTATCTTTCGAAATTATGCATGATGAATCGTGCGATTTATGGATTATCGATTTTTACCGTAATGAAAGTTGTTTTTTTGGTTATAAAAATGATGCATGGCTTTTGTATGGAAACTAAGCATGAAAAGTTAGATTCACTTGAAAAGAAAAATGCATGACTACAACAAACAAAATGAACTTGATGGAAAATGCTTTATGTTTGATGAAATCATTTTCGATGATGCATAATGATGTAATTATATAATGAAAATATTAAAATTTTTGGTACCATGCTTAGTGTTTTATACTATACATGAGATTTAAAAATGATGCAGGATGATTTTTGTGATTTATGCCTTATTGATCTTTGACGTAATAAATCTTGCACTTTCGATTTTAAACGTTGATGCATTTATTTATTTGGCATAAATGAAATAAATCACATGAATTGAAACAACTAAAAAGAGGAAAGGGTTTTCCTTGAAAATTTTATTTTTTTCTATTTTATCGATTTTTTTCAAAATAGAGATTAATGAATCTATTTATATCACTTTTATAAATCTCTTGAAAATGAGTTTGATGTGACGATTTGAATTTGAATGAGCTTTATCTTGATTTTTTGAGATTTATAATATGAAATCTTTTATGAATCAAGATCTCTTATTTGATCTTTTATGTTTCTCTTTGCCATTTACTAAAGAGGAAAATAATTTAATTCATGATCTTGATTTCTCAATATTTGATATTTGAAATCTTTTTATGAATAAAGATCATTTTCTCCTTGTTTCTTTTTGCTATCTACTATCTAAATGAATCATGATTTTTTGGAATTATAATTTTTATAATTCATAATGAATTGAGATATTTTATATGCATGAATTGAGGTCTTGTTCTCCTACAAGATTAAATGAATTTTATCTATATCATGATCTCCTAAGAATTCTTTTCATTAATTATTTAATAGGAGATTTATTAAAATGGATCATGGTTTCTCTTGATTTCTCAAATTTTAGACTTGATCTTTCATTTTTGATGATTGAAAGAATGATTGAAACATTAATGATATGAATGCATGAAATACTTATGATATTATTTTGATGCTCTAAAATGATATAAATTTGCTAGTTTATGAGTATCATGTATAATATGATGACTGATTTATTTTTAGTATCATGCATAGAGTAAGGATGATATGTAAAGTTTTAAAATTATGTATATTGTAAATTGAATCTATAATGATGCACAAACATATTGAAATAATGATTGAAACATTGATGTAATTATGAATGATGATTTGATATTATGCATGCAACACTTCAACTTATGAAAATGATGCATGCAATGGTAAAATATTCATGATGAAAAATTATTTTTCATAACTTGATTTTTCATCTTTGTTATTCATCCTTTGTCATGATTTGAAAATTGTTATAAAGGGAAAAAGAGATACAAAATTATTTTCTTCCCTTCTTTTTGGACAATGACAAAAGGGGAGAAATTTTGCTAGCTTGCTAGCTAGCTTGCACAAGTCAAGAAGATGCAAATTTATAAACTTGTACATCTAGCAAAATTTATAAACTTGCAAAACTCAAGAAACATTGCTAGCTTGCATGATGATATATGGAGAAAGAATTGCTAGAAACGCAAAAATACTAGCTTGCACGTTTTAAGTAGATGCAAAAACACGTTATCTTGCATATATCAAAAGGTGTAAAAAGTTTGCAAAAAACTCACTAGCTTGCATAATGCAAAACTTGTTAGCTTGCTTTATGTAAAACGTTGTATCTTGCTAGCTTGTTATCTTGTATTATTTTTCAAAAATTTCATAGCCTTCATACATCAAAGAGAAGTAACACTTGTCAAATTGCTAGCTTGTATATTATAAAATAATATAAAATTTTGCTAGCTTGCACTTTGCAAAGGAAGTGAAAATGGCACTTCTCAAAAGAGAAGAAAGAGCTTGCTATCTTGAATATCATTATCTTGCCTATCTCAAGAAGCAAAACTTGCAACTTGCACATTGCAATAGGAAGCAAGAGTCGCTAGCTTACACACTTCAACAAGAAAGCTTTCTTGCATTTGCTTTCGAAATTTTTGCTAGCTTGTATGTTGTAAACTTGCTATCTTACTACCTTGCATATCTAAAACTTGATAGCTTACATGATGTAACACTTGTTAAATTTTCTAGCTTACAAATTGCATGATGATAAAACTTGATATTATATTTTTTTTTATGGAATGATTTGAACTTATATCTCAAACACTTGATAGTTGGAACTTCTCCTTTTTGTTGATGACAAAGGGGGAGAAGTATGATCATGTTATGCATGATAACGTGTTGTAAATATTCATGATGCAATTTGCAATGACTTGAATTCAGCTTTAATTCAAGGTTCTATCAATATAGCATATTGATAGGATAAGGTTAACTCTGTCATCAATTGGTTGTCATCATAAAAAAGGGGGAGATTGTTGAATCTCGTATTTTGATGATGAAACAAATTGATTAGTGTTTATGATTTGATATGTGTTTCGAGTGATGTAGGATGCTTCGATCAGGGAGAGACAATTAAAGCATAAAGAATCATGTTGGGCTAGAGGAAAACATGTCAGAAGATTGGACGTCGGGCCGGAGGATCGGTCGACATATCGATAGAAGACTTCGGGCCATGGATTCGGCCATCAGGCCAAGAAGAGCGAATATTGTGCCAAGGATATCGGAGTTGCAGAGGTCAACTGGCTGATTGGACAATAGGCCACAAGAGAGGATGATGCGCCGAAGAATCGGACGAAGCGTCGATGGATCAATGACATGTCAGAAAACATGATTCATGCTTAGTAATAATTGTTAAGATCATAGTGTGTTTTGTTAGGAAAAGAGTTGGCACTAAGAGGGGGGGTAAATTAATGTAGCAGTAAAATTATGTCAGTTTGAAAAACCTTCATACGATAAAAATCGATTTCGACAAAAACCATTTCGGAGAGAAGTTAACTTGAAAGTGTTTTCGTAAAGATAGCTTGAAAGCGTACGAAAGATGCGTAATGGATGTAAGGAGGTTTGCAGTTAAAGTAAATTACTCAAAGAAATGCAAACCAGATTTTAGAGTGGTTTGATCGTCGTGACCTACATCCACTTCGTCGATTCCTCTTCCGTCGAGGCCATCGGCATCCACTATCGATCTTCCTTTATAAGAAAATATCAACCTTCTTCTTACAGCTCTTTCTCCTTTTACCAGGTTTAGGAGATAACCCTTATACCCCCACTCACTCCTCTCTCAAACTATTCTAACACTTAGAACTTTGAGAGGAGTTTCACATAAGATTATAGCATAGTTTCTTTCCTTTTTACTCTCAATACTTGTGTATGTTAACCAGGGATGAGAGGAGAATTTATAGGCTTCAAGTTGATTCAAACTTGGAGCCTAAAAACATCTCATCCTAGGTTTCCTAAGTCCGGGCAGTACCACCGCTAGTATCAGTCTGACACTGACACTGCATTGGGCGGTACCACCACCCAGTCTGGCGGTACCACCACCTGGGAGGTTGTGCTGGGTGGTACCACTGCCCAGACTGGCAGTACCACCACCTGCAACATCTTGGAGGCTATGTCTGGGCAGTACCATCGCCCAGATCGATGGTACCACTGCTTGACACAGTCTCGGAGACTGTACCATGACGGTGTCACTTCTTGGGGCACAGTTTGGGCCTTTTCATGGGACCCAACATAGTTCTTACATGGGCACAACTGGCCCCTAATTGGGTTGGCCCAAATTCAATCCCAATTACGTGCTAACTACGAAGTCTAAGGTATACTTAAGCTAAACAAGTCCCTAGGTCTCGGTTTCTTCCGGCGAGCTTCCGACAATCTTCTGGTGAACTTCCAACGATCTCCTGACAATATTCTAACAGACTTTCGGCAAGCTCCTGGACTTTACGATGATCTTCTTGGCGAGTTCTGATGAGCTTCTTCCGGCAAGCTCTTGGACTTCTCGGCTGGTTCCTTCAGAACTTTTGACAAACGTCTGATCTTCCGATGAACTCTCGAAATCCCAACGAAATCGTGTCCTTGACTCCGGGACTTCATTTTTCTTCATGCCTTGCTATCATAGTTAATCTTGCACATGTAAAACACACTTCGATCTAGACAATTATTACTAAGCTTGAATCATATTGTCCGGCATGTCATTGGTCCATCAACGCTTCATCCGATTCTTTGGCGCATCGTCCTCTCTTGCGGCTTATTGCCCAATCGGTCAATTGACTCTACAACTCCGATATCCTTAGTGCAATATCTACTCTTCTTGGCCTAATGCCCGAATCCATGGCTCGTCACCTTCTATCGATACGTTGACCGATCCTTCGGCCTGACGTCCAATCTTATGACATGTTTTCCTCCGGCCCAACATGATTCTTCCTGCTTTAATTGTCTCATCCAGATTGAAGCATTCTACGTCACTCAAAACGCAGATCAAATCATAAATACTATCAATTAGTTTCATCATCAAAATATGAGATTCAATAATCTCTCCCTTTTTTTTATGATGACAACCAATTGATGATGGAGTTAACCTTAACTCCCCCTATCAATATGTCATATTGATAGAACCTTGAATTTAAGCTGAATTCAAGTTATTACAAATTTCATCATGAATATTTACAACACGTCATCATGCATAACATGATCATACTTCTCTTCCTTTGTCATCAACAAAAAGGAGAAGTTCCAACTATCAAGTGTTTGGACATAGAAGTTCAAAGTACCGCCCTTGTCAGGCGGTGGTATCGCCAGAGCTCGGTCTCCGAGCTCTGTCAGGCGGTGGTAGCGCCAGAGCTTAGTCTCTGAGCTCTGTCAGGCAGTGGTACTGTCCATACCTAGGAAATCTAGGATCGGATATTTTTAGGCTCCAAGTTTGAATCAACTTGAGGCATATAAATATCCCTCTCATCCCTGGTTAAGATACACAAGACTTGAGAGTAAAAAAGGAAAGAAACGCTGCTGCAATCTTATGTGAACTCCTCTCCTTCTTCTAAGCGTTAGAATAGTTTGAGAGAGGAGTAAGTGGGGGTGTAAGGGTTATCTCCTAAACCCGGTAAAAGAAGAATCAAGTTGTAAAAGGTGTGGTTGGTCTTCACCTATTAAAGGAAGACCGATAGTGGATGTCGATGGCCATGACGGAAGAAGAATCGGTAGAGTGGATGTAGGTCATGACGACCGAACCACTATAAAAATTTGGTTTATGTTTCCTTCTTGCAATTTACTTTTATAGCAAACTGCCTTTCCTCCTTACTGTGCTTTCACTCACATGCGCTTTTAAGTTAATCTAAGCATCTTTATGAATCGATTTTCAACATTCGAAGAAATTTTCAGAATCGACGTTTTTACCACTGCACTAATTCACAACCCCCTCACCCCCTCTCCTTAGTGCCGACTCGTTCTTAACAGCCCAGGATCCAGATAATTGATGCATCAATTTCAGCGAAGTCGGTGGGCTTCGGAAGCTACTAGGCGATGGACTATCCTAGAGCGGTGTTTCATCTAAGTGTGACCTGAGAGAAGGTGGATGAAGGTCAATTACCAAATGATCGAATATAATCGAAAGTGGAAAAGGCCCTACGATGTGTTAGCAAAGGACACACATGGAAGGATCACAATCCGAGTTCATCCCACAAATATCAGAATGTAATGGAGATGTCACCATGAGGCGATATGGTGCAGCGGATCGTGGTGAAATAGTTCGTGGCAATGCGATACACACGAATCTAGTCCCATGAGAGACTATCTCATACGGAGGTATGATTGGGAGCTACTAGGAGCTCCACTTTGGTAAACAACATGATGGCAAAAAAGGCTATGGATTTAAGGAGTGAAGACCATAGTACCGCAGAAACGGGTCTTCCGTGCATGTATCGAATTTTGCATAAGATGAAAGCCTTGGTCATCAACATATAGGGGCTATGTACTACTAAGAGAAAAGTTCGAATGCAAATACCAGTGAGTCTCATGAGAGGGACATAATCATGCAGAGATATGATCGGAGTGGTTAGAGTGTTGGACTACTCTAGAGCTCATATTCACTTAAGGGAGCCCGGCAAGTTAGAGGACAAGGCCGAGTAAGAAAATGTTGCTACCAAGGAAGTTAAGGAGAACATAATCAGTGTGAACCCTATAATATGATGGCAAAGTCCATGCATAGGAGTTGTAGTCTATCTTTCCATCGACCAAGAGGAACTGCTTAGAGAACATATAGGTGTTAAAGAAGAGGGTCAAAAGGGGTGAGGAAGTGACAACGAGTCTAGAGGGACTTAGCTATCCAAAACCCAAGTATCGGTTAGAATGGAGGTGGACTCAAAGAAGTGCCATAGTGCCATAGAGGCAGATCTATCAATCGTGAAGAAAAGGACACTAATGCGAGGCAATGGATAGTCGGATCATGGGCATGGCAACGCCATAGTACCACAGAGGTGGGACTTTCGTAGAGTCATCGATCCCTTGCTCTCATGGGGGGAGAGCGCTTAGTCGTGAAAGAGGCCGAGGAGGTAGAGAATATAAAGGCAAACTTTAAGTACCGAGACAAGGCTGAAGGGCAAAGGCCAGGAAACTTTGTAAGACTGGTATCAACGAGCTTCTCATCAAGATAGCCGAAAATGAAGGACTTAAGGTCAATGCAAGAGTGCATGACCAAGGAACAAAGTAAGCAGTATGTAATGTTGTACCTTTGCTACTCAATGGAGTTGGTTGTAGGGTTGATGGAGAAGACGGTACAATCCTAGATGCGACCAAAACTATTAAAGACTTACTCCAAGTTGGAGTGAAAACTTCCTGTATTCTAGAAGTTCGATGGTATTGAGAAGGTGAATCACAATAACTAACTCAACGCAAGGAATGCAAACACTTTAAGTACTTCAGAAGTGTGAGCAAAGAGTAGGCAAAGGCTAGTAACTAGCTCGATGCATGGAGTACAACCCTCGAGGATACGGGCGAAGTCAAGTAATCTTTGCTTTCTCAACTCTTAAAAGAATGAGCAAAACCGAGTACTCCAATTTTCTTATCTATCTAGCAAAAGAGCTATACATATGTTCAAAGACCCTTCAAAGAAACCAAATGGAAGATAATAGTTGTCAAATCCTCACCAATGGTGATCAGTGCTACTGAGAGTATATTATCCGCTTTATTTCTCAACAGAATGCCAATCGAAAGTGGAAGTGATGTGAATCTACTTAGAAGTGACAACTAAGTGAAAGAAGAGTCAATGGGTAAATTTTGTGGAGGAAGGACCCAAAACTTCAAAAGTTTACGAGCTGATGCTCGTTAAAACTCGAACAAGCATCCACCTAGTTCAAGTAGCATAAGACATTTGAGAGGCTAGCGCATAGTAAGGATAGTCTTTTCTTTCATCTGAAGGATCCGCAAGAACCAATAGGGATCAACACAACTCAACCAACCCCACACTAGAGTCAAAGTCATGGGCGACTTGAAGTAGCATAGCGGATCAAAAGTTTAACTACTCAACAACAACAACAGAGAGCAATTGGAAGCCAAGAGGCGCATTACAGTTAGAGCAAAAGATTGAAGACTCAACAAAGACGAGAAGTTGTAGTGTTGGCAAAGGCTTCGATGAGGACATCGAAGGAATAAGTGGGGAGAATGTCACGGACAAAACTATAAACATGGTGTTTAATATAATGCTCATGTATGTTTGTGTCTTTTGGTTTGTTCATGCTTTGCACAGTATGTAGAGGGACAGTCGAAGGTTTAACAACCCTAATTTAGTTACGTTTGGTGGTCATTTTAGGTTTGTAAATAAAGGTTGTGTCATGTGAACACTTGTGGGAGATTTCGATCTATAGTGGACCATTTTGGATCCTTTGTTGTGCGATTGTTCAGAGCTTGTAAAGTCTATTTGTAATTTGCATTGGTTATGAAGTATTTCCTAAAATGATTGCTAATGGATCCTAAGTGAGATGCTTTCTCTAACTTGTTTTCTGTTTTATAGGTCCTAAGGGAATATAGGAGGTTTTGGGGAGGCTAACCTTTGTGGACGGACACGCAAGGGTACTGCACGACTTAGGCAAAACCAGCTAATTTCATCACAATAGGCTTCGATAACCCTTTTCTTAAGACCTTTGAGTATGGCTCGGTTAGTCACCTCGACCAAGCCATTGGTTTGGGGATATGCAATCGAGCTAAACTTTAGTTGGATTCCATAGGATTGGTAGAATTCCTTGAATTTGGAGTTATTGAACTGAGTTTCATTGTCAGTCATGATCGCCCTTTGTCTATCAAATCGTGTAATTATGTTTCCCTAAACAAATCATTCCACTTGCCTTTTTGAGATAGCAGCTAGTGGTTTGGCTTCCACCCATTTTATGAAGTATTTAACCTCGACTATAAGGAACCTTCGCTGTCCTTGGGTAGGGGGAAATGTGTAACATCCCCCATTTAAAAAAAAAAAATTAGTAAATGCTTGTTTGTAAATATGAGGATTATTTAATAATTTTTTATTAAATAATATTATATTAAAGTATATGGCTAAGGACCTAAGAGTAAATATTAAAAGTTTGAGATGATTTATAGAATATTCAGAATTGAGTAAATAAAAAATAAAATAAAATGGAGGACATGTGTCATTAACAAGGATGAGCCACTTAGCATTTATTCTAAAGTTGACACCTAAACTCCCATGCATGCTTGCCACCTCACTATTTTAGCATGAGCCAAACCTAAGTAATTTAAGGCACCATTAAAAAGAAACTTTTTAGCCAACGTTAGTTTGAGGAGAAGAAGAAGAAGAGAAGAAGAAGAAGGAGAAGAAGAAGAGGAAACTTTGTTTGAGGTTTTGCATCAACTCCATATATTTGGGAATTAAACTCATCTAAGGCAAGTGATCTAACCTCTTCCTATAGAATTCCTAATCTCTATTTTTCTTTTAATTCTTCATAATTCAAAAGATTTCAGCTTAGTACCAAACCGTTCTTTCCTTTTGATACAAAGCCATGAATCTGAAATTTTTTCGGTAATCTGACTTCTATACATTGTTTTGGATCTAACTTTAAGCACTAAACTCTGATTTAGGCAAAACTAATCTATTTGAAAGTAGACTCAAATAGATTTATTTTGACACTAAGATTGAATGATTTGGAGTTTAAATGCCTACTAAGACTTCTATTTCAATTAACCCTACAGATTCTGCAAAATAGGGACTGAAATTTCTGACCTTCTGTTACTAAATTGCTCATAACTATCTAGAGAAAATTATGAATTATACAAAGCTTAGTTCTTTGGAAACTAGATTCACATATCTTTCTTTTGACACCTAGTTAGAAATTTTGAAGTATGTTTGCCTTATGAAACATCTGTTTAAATTGATTCTATTAAGTCTGCAAAACAGGGATGATCAATTCTGACCTTCCTTTACTCTATTTGTTGTAACTTCTTGTCAAGAACTCAAAAAATTATAAATCTGAGTTCATTGAAAATAGATTGATACAGCTTTCCAAAGACACCTATTTTTAGTGATTTGGAGCATATTTGGTCACTCAAACAATTCAGAAAATATACCATTCAAATTCTGTCATAATTGAAAACTTTGTTGGGTTTTGCCTATTCAATTTTCATCCTATTGGAAATATGATTTCTACTAAATTCTTCTTCAATTGAGCTTTATATTAGTCCTTTGAAGTTCTTGTATTGTTCATCCTGAAATTATTGTATAACTGAAATTTATTATGTAATGCTTTGTTTGCATTTTCTTGTTTGATAAAGGCACATGCATATCTTCGTTGTTCCGCATGTGCTTCTGATATGTGTCAATGTTATTGTTCATACTACCCTTTTGTACTCTGGTGTCTTATGGGAAATTGTGAACCTTTGCCAGAAATGGTAAAGGGAGTTATGCTTAGAGCCCGCGATTGCTCTGTCGGCCCCATTGACTTCACTCAGACGTGGGTGGATGGAGCTCCCAGACGTGGGAGACTTATGCTTGGTGGTCATCTAGAAATGGATGAATCACATTATGTATGTGGTCCCACAGCGCCCTCTATGTTTATTGATAGGATATCCCAAGCTTTGTTTATTAGTTCATATTATGCTTTGGATAAAAATGGAATGCATGCTACATCAAAAATGGCATACAGCTTGTGTTTATTATTCGGTTCACTTGTTATACTTTGAAGTGTTTCGTTTGTCATTATTATGCCCCCAAACACTCTTATGCCTTTGATATGCGCCTAAATGCTTCATGTGCCATTTGATACATGCTTAAATACTTCTTTTGCCAATGAAATGCTCTAATTTCCTTTCTCCTATTGTTATATCTAATGCCTGTTTTTGAACGAGGTAAACCTTTGTGATTTTATATCAAATGAGATGACTTCAAATGAACACTTGTATTTCTACTTTTGTAACTTGATACTAAGCCTGCTTGAACTTCTCCTATCGCCATGGATATGTTAGACGCTTGCTGAGCTCTTTATGCTCACCCCGTTGCTATATAAATTTTTCAGGGTAGCTTGTCACATACTGAAAAGCTAGAATTGGGTTAAAGCAGTGAAAGGCTAGAAGATTTTTGAGCTAATTTTGTTGGATGATTGTTTTTGTTGTATAGTAAACTTTACTTCTGATGTAATGTTAAGGATCTTTTGATACTTATGTGTTGTAAAAGTTTAAAGGACCGCTCATGTGTATGGAATGATAAGTTTAAGTTGTATAAGGATAAGAACTCATGGTAAATAATTATCTTTTTGTGATTGTATATACTTTTATGTTTATGGATTTGTATTGTGGTTAATGTTTAGTTGAGTTGCCTTTGGATTTTGTGAATCTCTAAATGAAGTGGATTATGAATTATGTAACGTACATGTTTATGAATTGTGAATATTGATTTTTGAATGATTCTTAGTATCCTCAAATTGTTAGATTGGATCCTGGATTGAATTGATGATGAATTATAATATTATTGATTTTAGACAGGGTCACACTTCTTGAATGTGATAATTCGGGGGGGCGTGACAAAGTTGGTATCAGAGCATGATTTGAGGATTTCTAAGAATTTTGATATGCTAGATGTGTAATAAATTTTGAGGTTTAGTGATTTCTATTTAGAGACTGATCAAAAGTTTTTTTTTGTTATTTTTAGGAAGCAAGGATGACAAGGTCATCTGGTTCTCCTGTTGCATCTACTTCTGATCAATTGAGTGGAATTATGAAAACTCTAGAGGTGATGACACAAGTAATGCAACAACAAGTCCGACAAGGAAGAAATGATGAAGGTGGGAATTCAAACCAGACTGGGTCGGGAATTGAAAAGTTTAAGAAGCTTAGTCCTCCCAGTTTTGGTGGTGAGCCTGATCCAATGGTAGCAGAACAATGGATGATGCGGATGGAGAAAATATTTGATGTTTTAAATTGCCTAGATGATAAGAAGGTTTCTCTTGCTACCTTCATGCTAGAAGGAGAGGCTGAGCACTAGTGGCGAACCATGAAGAGGATTTCTGAAGCTCGACAGGAGCCAATCACTTAGAAGGTATTTACAGAAAAGTTCAATGATAAATATTTTCCAGATTGTATCAAAGAGCAGAAAGAATTGGAATTCCTGAATCTCATCCAGGGAAATTTGACAGTAGCCAAATATGAGTCTAAATTCACCGAGCTCTCTAGATTTGCCACACATATGATTGATGACGAATATAGGAAAGCAAGAAGATTTGAAAGAGGATTAAGGCCGGCAATAAGAAGCCGGATATCAGTTTTAAAACTCCAAGTATACACTGATATAGTAGAAAGAGCTTTCATACTTGAAAAAGACTTGGAGGAGATCCAAGAAATCAGGGACAAGAATAGTAAGGATAAGTTTGTTGGTAAAAGTAAGAGAGGAAATGAAGCAGAAAGAAGTAACGAGAAGGTAAAGGTACCTAGATTTGAGGAAGAAACTCCATCGCAAAGAACTCTATAGTGTACAAAATGTGGACGTAATCATGAAACTAGTGAGTGTTTTCGGGTGACTGGAGCATGTTTTGCCTGTGGAAAGTTAGATCATAAAGTCAGAGACTGCCCACTAAACAAGAAGAAAGAGTTGCTACTCCCTAAGCCGACAGCCCATGCTAGAGTATATGCTATCACAGAACAAGATTCCAGAGCCTCTAAATCAGTGGTTGAAGGTATTCTATATGTTTCTAATAGAAATGCAAAAGTTTTGTTTGATCCTGGCTCCAACTTGTCTTTTGTTTCACAATATTTTGCTTGTCACTTGGGCATTCAACCTAAACCACTGGATTATTTGCAACACGTAACTACAGCTGTTGGGGATTCCTTGAATACAAATCTGGTTTATCCATCTTGTTTGATTTCTATTGGAGAATATGAACTCCTTGCCGATTTGATACTCCTAGAAATCCAAGGTTTTGATATTATACTTGGCATGGATTGGCTATCTTCCTATCATGCTAGTATTGATTGCTATACAAAAATAATTACTTTCTGCATACCAGATCAGCCTATATTTTACTTTGAGGGTATTAGGCATGATTTGCCTCCTTGCTTGATATCAACACTTCAAGCTTATCGTCTTATGCAGAAGGGTTGTTTTTGTTACATTGTATGTGTAAAGGAGCATTCAAATCAAGAAACTCACCTAAATGAAATTACAGTAGTCAAAGAGTTCCCTGATGTATTTCCAAACGAATTGCCTGGTTTACCTCCAGATAGAGAGGGAGAATTTGCTATTGATTTGGTCCTTGGGATAGCCCCAATATCTAAGCCTCCCTATAGAATGGCACCACTCGAGCTCGAGGAATTGAAGAAGCAAATACAAGAGTTGTTAGATAAGGGTTTCATTCGACCCAGCGTCTCACCGTGGGGTGCTCCAGTGCTATTAGTTAAGAAGAAGGATGGGACGTTGGGGCTTTGTATTGATTATAGACAGTTGAATCAAGTGACCATAAAAAACAAGTATCCCCTACCCAGGATTAATGACTTGTTTGATCAATTGCGGGGTGCACAAGTATTCTCCAAGATTGATCTAAGATCAGGTTACTATCAGTTGAAGGTCAAGAAGGAGGATATTCCAAAAATAGCCTTTAGGACTCGATATGGTCACTACAAATTTTTAGTTATGCCTTTTGGCTTGACTAATGCTCCTGCAGCTTTTATGGAACTGATGAATAGAATATTTCAGCCACTCATACATGATTATGTAATTGTATTCATTGATGACATATTAGTATATTCAAGAAGTAATCAAGAGCATGATAAACACTTGAGAGATGTATTATCTATACTAAGAGAAAAGAAACTGTATGCAAAGTTCAGCAAATGTGAATTTTGGTTGAAGGAAATTGCTTTCTTAGGCCACGTGATTTCAGGAAGGGGCATATCTGTTGATCCAAAGAAGGTGGAAGCAGTAGTTAATTGGGAAGTGCCAACAAATGTAACAGAAATTAGAAGTTTCTTGGGCATGGCAGGTTATTACAAGAGATTTGTTGAGGGATTTTCTCAAATTGCTCATCCCCTTACCAAACTGACTCAAAAGAATGCGAAATTTGAATGGAGTGGTGATTGTGAGCAAAGTTTCCAAGAATTAAAAAGAAGATTAACTAGTGCCCCTATTCTCACTATTCCAAGTGGTAATGAACGATTTGTAGTTTATACTGATGCTTCAAGAAAGGGCCTTGGATGTGTTTTGATGCAAGAAAGGATAGTAATTGCTTATGCTTCAAGGCAGCTAAAGAATTATGAATTGAATTATCCGACTCATGATTTGGAATTGGCAGCAATCATCTTTGCTCTAAAGATTTGGAGACATTACTTGTATGGGCGAACATTTGATATCTTTACTGATCACAAGAGTTTAAAGTACATTTTTACACATAAGGAGTTAAATATGAGGCAGCGAAGATGGATAGAACTTCTGAAGGATTATGATTGTACCATCCGTTATCACCCAGGTAAAGCAAATGTTGTAGCTAACGCACTTAGAAGAAAATCTACAAGTTTAATGGCTAGTCTGGTTGTGAAGCAATGGAAGCTATTAGAAAGAAATTATGATTCGAATGTAATAAGGAAAGGGCAAGACTCAATAATGTTGATGGCCTCTATCCAGGTGCAAACTGATCTCATTCAACAAAATAAAGAAGGACAACTACGAGATCCACATTTAATATACTTGAGGAATGAAGTTGAAAAGGGATTGAAGTTGAATTTTCAAATTTTCAGATGATGGCCTATTGAGATTTGGGGATAGAATATGTGTTCCAAATGACTCAGATATCAAGAACCAAATCTTGAACGAAGGCCACAATTCAAAGTACACTATGCATCCTGGTAGCACAAAAATGTACAAAGATCTCCAAAGTCATTATTGGTGGAAAGGCATGAAGAAGGAGATTGTAATATATGTTTCAAGGTGTTTGACTTGTCAGCAAATCAAAGCAGAACACCAGAGACCTGGAGGTTTGTTACAGCCCTTAGATATTCCTGAATGGAAATGGGAATGCATTACTATGGACTTTGTTTCAGGACTACCCAGAACCTCTAGAAAGCACGATGCTATTTGGGTCATTTTTGATAGGTTAACAAAATCTGCACATTTCTTACCAATCAATATGACTTATTCTCTTGATAAGCTTGCAGATTTGTATGTTGATGAAATAGTAAGACTTTATGGTGTCCCGAAGGAGATTATCTCAGATAGAGACTCCAGATTTCTTTCTAGATTGTGGAGGAGATTACAAGATTCTATGGGCACCAAAGTAAAGTTTAGCACTACCTATCACTCTCAGACCGATGGTCAATCTGAAAGAACAATTCAAGTACTTGAGGATTTGCTTAGAGCCTATGTTATGCATTGGAGAGGTTAATGGGATAAAGACATTTCTCTTATTGAGTTCACTTACAATAATAGTTACCATTCGAGCATTCAAATGGCTCCTTATGAGGCATTGTATGGGCGAAAATGCAGAACGCCTATATGTTGGGAGGAAGTTGGTGATAGAAAGTTGTTAACACCAAATAAAGTACAAGAGACTACTGAAAAAATTTAGGTTATGATAAAAAGGCTAAAGGCTGCTCAGAGTCGGCAAAAGAGCTATGCTGATAACAGAAGACGAGATATCGAGTTCCAAGTAGGGGATTTTGTATTCCTAAAGGTCTCCCCTTCCAAAGGTGTTGCAAGATTTGGAAAGAAAGGAAAGTTAAACCCAAGGTTCATTGGACCTTTTGAGATCCTTGAAAGAATTGGCTCTGTTGCTTATAAGATTGCCTTACCACCATCGATGTGTCATATTCATGATATATTTTATGTGTCAATGCTCAGAAAGTATATACCTGATCCCTCTCATGTCATTGAGTATGAGCCGATTGTGATTGAGAAAGACTTATTTTAAAAGGAAGAGCCTATTCGGATTATTGATAAAAAAGAGAAGATCTTAAGAAATAGAATAATTACTCTGGTTAAAGTAATTTGGAAGCATCATTCTACAAATGAAACGACCTGGGAGCTAGAGGAAGAAATGAAGAAAGCTTATCCTAATCTTTTCGCCGAAAGAGGTATGACAAATTTAGATGACTAAATTTTCTTTTAAGGAGGGGAGAGTGTAACATCCCCCATTTAAAAAAAAAAAAATTAGTAAATACTTGTTTGTAAATATGAGGATTATTTAATAATTTTTTATTAAATAATATTATATTAAAGTTTATGGCTAAGGACCTAAGAGTAAATATTAAAAGTTTGAGATGATTTATAGAATATTCAGAATTGAGTAAATAAAAAATAAAATAAAATGGAGGACATGTGTCATTAACAAGGATGAGCCACTTAGCATTTATTCTAAAGTTGACACCTAAACCCCCATGCATGCTTGCCACCTCACTATTTTAGCATGAGCCAAACCTAAGTAATTTAAGGCACCATTAAAAAGAAACTTTTTAGCCAACGTTAGTTTGAGGAGAAGAAGAAGAAGAGAAGAAGAAGAAGGAGAAGAAGAAGAGGAAACTTTGTTTGAGGTTTTGCATCAACTCCATATATTTGGGAATCAAACTCATCTAAGGCAAGTGATTTAACCTCTTCCTACAGAATTCCTAATCTCTGTTTTTCTTTTAATTCTTCATAATTCAAAAGATTTCAACTTAGTACCAAACCGTTCTTTCCTTTTGATACAAAGCCATGAATCTGAAATTTTTTCGGTAATCTGACTTCTATAAATTGTTTTGGATCTAACTTTTAGCACTAAACTCTGATTTAGACAAAACTAATCCATTTGAAAATAGACTCAAATATCTTTATTTTGACACTAAGATTGAATGATTTGGAATTTAAATGCCTACTAAGACTTCCGTTTCAATTAACCCTACAGATTCTGCAAAATAGGGACTGGAATTTCTGACCTTCTGTTACTAAATTGCTCATAACTCTCTAGAAAAAATTATGAATTATACAAAGTATAGTTTTTTGGAAACTAGATTCACATATATTTCTTTTGACACCTAGTTGGAAATTTTGAAGTATGTTTGCCTTCTGAAACATCTGTTTAAATTGATTCTATCAAGTCTGCAAAACAGGGATGATCAATTTTGACCTTTCTTTACTCTATTTATTGTAACTTCTTGTCAAGAACTCAAAAAATTATAAATCCGAGTTCATCGGAAAATAGATTGATACAGTTTTCCAATGACACCTATTTTTAGTGATTTGGAGCATATTTGGTCACTCAAAATAATTCAGAAAATATACCATTCAAATTCTGTCATAATTGAAAACTTTGTTGGGTTTTGCCTATTCAATTTTCATCCTATTGGAAATATGATTTCTGCTAAATTCTTCTTCAATTGAGCTTTATATTAGTCCTTTGAAGTTCTTGTATTGTTCATCCTGAAATTATTGTATAACTGAAATTTATTATGTAATGCTTTGTTTGCATTTCCTTGTTTGATAAAGGCACATGCATATCTTCGTTGTTCCGAATGTGCTTCTGATATGTGTCAATGTTATTGTTCATATTACCCTTTTGTACTCTGGTGTCTTGTGAGATATTGTGAACCTTTGCCAGAAATGGTAAAGGGAGTTATGCTTAGAGCCCGCGATTGCTCTACCAACCCCATTGACTTCACTCAGACGTGGGTGGATGATGCTCCCAAACGTGGGAGACTTATGCTTGGTGGTCATCCAGAAATGGATGAATCACATTATGTATGTGGTCCCACAGCGCCCTCTAAGTTTATTGATATGATATCCCAAGCTTTGTTTATGAGTTCATATTATGCTTTGGATAAAAATGGAATGCATGCTACATCAAAAATGACATACAGCTTGTGTTTATTATTCGGTTCACTTGTTATACTTTGAAGTGTTTCGTTTGTCATTATTATGCCCCCAAACACTCTTATTCCTTTGATATGTACCTAAATGCTTCATGTGTCATTTGATACATGCCTAAATGCTTCTTTTGCCAATGAAATGCTCCAATTTCCTTTCTCCTATTGCTATATCTAATGCCTGTTTTTGATCGAGGTAAACCTTTGTGATTTTATATCAAATGAGATGACTTCAAATGAACACTTGTATTTCTACTTTTGTAACTTGATACTAAGCCTGCTTGAACTTCTCCTATCGCCATGGATATGTTAGACGCTTGCTGAGCTCTTTATGCTCACCCCGTTGCTATATAAATTTTTCAGGGTAGCTTGTCACGCATTGAAAAGCTAGAATTGGGTTAAAGCAGTGAAAGGCTAGAAGATTTTTGAGCTAATTTTGTTGGATGATGGTTTTTGGTGTATAGTAAACTTTACTTCTGATGTAATGTTAAGGATCTGTTGATACTTATGTGTTGTAAAAGTTTAAAGGACCGCTCATGTGTATGGTGTTGAATCTCGGATTTTGATGATATAATCAATTGGTGGGTTAATTGATATAATCCATATTATTGAGTTAAGTGTGCAGGATTAACTACGATAACCAGAAAACATAAAGCAAGGATACCGGAGTCGAGCTCGATGGACGTTTAAGAGATCGATGAATCATCGGAGATGCTGCCGGAACCAACCGAGAAGAAATCGGGAACATGTCGGAAGTTCGCCGAAGAAATCGTCGGAGGCTCGCGGAGATCACCGAGAAGGCTCGGCTACTCGTTAAAGTCATCACAAAGATTGGGAGCTTGCAGGGAGTCCGTCGGAAGGAATTCGTCGGAAAGCTCGCCGGAACAATACTCGACGTTCGCGGTTGAAAACTTGCTTAGGATGTTTTTGTGTTATGTAGTTCACTTGTAATTAGGATTAGGATTAAGAGATAATCCTATATCCTGGTTAGGGGCCAACTGGGCCCAAAGTCAGATTTGGTTTGGGCTAAAATTAAGCCAAACCAATGAATCGGAGAGCCAAGCGGTGGCTGGGCGGTGGAACCGCCCAGCACCCGAGAGCTGGGCGGTGACACCTCCTGGGCTGGGCGGTTGCACCTCCCAGCACCCGAACGCTAGGCGGTGGCACCGCTTGGCTGGGCGGTGGCACCTCCAACATCGGAAACCCTAAGAGAATTCAAATTTTGGAGCCCAAATTTGAATCCTCTTGAGGCTTATAAATACCCCTCAAATCTCAGCTAAGATTACAACTTTTGAGAAGCATTTTGATTGAGAGAAAAGTCTTAGAAAGTCTTAGCAAGTCTTGTTTTCAATTTGCTAGAGAGTTCTCCTCCTTCTTTCTTATTGAAAATTTGTAAGAGGTTGAGCTATTTGTAAAAGGTTGTAAGAGGGGTATTGACCCTTCCATTTCAAGAGATTTGCTAGTGGAAGGTGGGAGCCTCATCGAAGAGGGGCCTCGCAAGTGGATGTAGGTCATTTGACCGAACCACTCTAAAATCGGCGTAATCTCTGGTTTGCATTTCATTATTGCTGTTTACATTACTGCAAACCTTCTTACATGCTTTAGTTCCTTATTACCTTTGCTGCGCAACTTCAAGAATACGCTTTCAAGTTAAGTCTTTCAAGTTTCGTTCTTATCATACGAAAGATTTTTCTAAAACCGAAGTTTTAATCCGCTGCACTAATTCACGCCCCCCCTCTTAGTGCCGCTCCGATCCTAACATATGGAATGATAAGTTTAAGTTGTATAAGAATAAGAACTCATGGTAAATAATTATCTTTTTGTGATTGTATATACTTCTATGTTTATGGATTTGTGTTGTGGTTGATGTTTAGTTGAGTTGCCTTTGGATTTTGTGAATCTCTGAGTGAAGTGGATTATGATTTATGTAGCGTACATGTTTATGAATTGTGAATATTGATTTTTGAATGATTCTTAGTATCCTCAAATTGTTAGATTGGATCCTGGATTGAATTGATGATGAATTATAATATTATTGATTTTAGACAGGGTCACACTTCCTGAATGTGATAATTCGGGGGGGCATGACAAAGTTGGTATTAGAGTATGATTTGAGGATTTCTAAGAATTTTGATATGCTAGATGTGTAATAAATTTTGAGATTTAGTGATTTCTATTTAGAGACTGATCAAAAGTTTTTTTTTGTTATTTTTAGGAAGCAAGGATGACAAGGTCATCTGGTTCTCCTGTTGCATCTACTTATGATCAATTGAGTGGAATTATGAAAACTCTAGAGGTGATGACACAAGTAATGCAACAACAAGTCCGACAAGGAAGAAATGATGAAGGTGGGAATTCAAACCAAACTGGGTTGGGAATTGAACAGTTTAAGAAGCTTAGTCCTCCCAGTTTTGGTGGTGAGCCTGATCCAATGGTAGCAGAACAATGGATGATGCGGATGGAGAAAATATTTGATGTTTTAAATTGCCCAGATGATAAGAAGGTTTATCTTGCTACCTTCATGCTAGAAGGAGAGGCTGAGCACTGGTGGCGAACCATGAAGAGGATTTCTGAAGCTCGACAGGAGCCAATCACTTGGAAGGTATTTACAGAAAAGTTCAATGATAAATATTTTCCGGGTTGTATCAGAGAGCAAAAAGAATTGGAATTCCTGAATCTCATCCAGGGAAATTTGACAGTAGCCAAATATGATTCTAAATTCACCGAGCTCTCTAGATTTGCCACACATATGATTGATGATGAATATAGGAAAGCAAGAAGATTTGAAAGAGGATTAAGGCCGGCAATAAGAAGCCGGATATCAGTTTTAAAACTCCAAGTATACATTGATGTAGTAGAAAGAGCTTTCATACTTGAAAAAGACTTGGAGGAGATCCAAGAAATCAGGGACAAGAATAGCAAGGATAAGTTTGTTGGTAAAAGTAAGAGAGGAAATGAAGCAGAAAGAAGTAACAAGAAGGTAAAGGTACCTAGATTTGAGGAAGGAACTCCATCGAAAAGAACTCTATCGTGTACAAAATGTGGACGTAATCATGAAACTAGTGAGTGTTTTCGGGTGACTGGAGCGTGTTTTGCCTATGGAAAGTTAGATCATAAAGTCAGAGACTGCCCACTAAACAAGAAGAAAGAGCCGCTACTCCCTAAGCCGACAGCCCATGCTAGAGTATATGCTATCACAGAACAAGATTCCAGAGCCTCTAAATCAGTGGTTGAAGGTATTCTACATGTTTCTAATAGAAATGCAAAAGTTTTGTTTGATCCTGGCTCAAATTTGTCTTTAGTTTCACAATATTTTGCTTGTCACTTGGGCATTCAACCTAAACCACTGGATTATTTGCTACACGTAACTACTGCTGTTGGGGATTCCTTGAATACAAATCTGGTTTATCCATCTTGTTTGATTTCTATTGGAGAACATGAACTCCTTGCCGATTTGATACTCCTAGAAATCCAAGGTTTTGATATTATACTTGGCATGGATTGGCTATCTTCCTATCATGCTAGTATTGATTGCTATACAAAAATAATTACTTTCTGCATACCAGATCAGCCTATATTTTACTTTGAGTGTATTAGGCATGATTTGCCTCCTTGCTTGATATCAACACTTCAAGCTTATCGTCTTATGCAGAAGGGTTGTTTTTGTTACATTGTGTGTGCAAAGGAGTATTCAAATCAAGAAACTCACCTAAATGAAATTACAGTGGTCAAAGAGTTCCCTGATGTATTTCCAAACGAATTGCCTGGTTTATCTCTAGATAGAGAGGGAGAATTTGCTATTGATTTGGTCCCTGGGATAGCCCCAATATCTAAGCCTCCCTATAGAATGGCACCACTCGAGCTCGAGGAATTGAAGAAGCAAATACAAGAGTTGTTAGATAAGGGTTTCATTCGACCCAGCGTCTCACCGTGGGGTGCTCCAGTGCTATTAGTTAAGAAGAAGGATGGGACATTGAGGCTTTGTATTGATTATAGACAGTTGAATCAAGTGACCATAAAAAATAAGTATCCCCTACCCAGGATTGATGACTTGTTTGATCAATTGCAGGGTGCACAAGTATTCTCCAAGATTTATCTAAGATCAGGTTACTATCAGTTGAAGGTCAAGAAGGAGGATATTCCAAAAACAACCTTTAGGACTCGATATGGTCACTACGAATTTTTAGTTATGCCTTTTGGCTTGACTAATGCTCCTGCAGCTTTTATAGAACTGATGAATAGAATATTTCAGCCACTCTTAGATGATTGTATAATTGTATTCATTGATGACATATTAGTATATTCAAGAAGTAATCAAGAGCATGATAAACACTTGAGAGATGTATTATCTATACTAAGAGAAAAGAAGCTGTATGCAAAGTTCATCAAATGTGAATTTTGGTTGAAGGAAATTGCTTTCTTAGGCCACGTGATTTCAGGAAGGGGCATATCTGTTGATCCAAAGAAGGTGGAAGCAGTAGTTAATTGGGAAGTGCCAACAAATGTAACAGAAATTAGAAGTTTCTTGGGCATGGCAGGTTATTACAGGAGATTTGTTGAGGGATTTTCTCAAATTGCTCATCCCCTTACCAAACTGACTCAAAAGAATGCGAAATTTGAATGGAGTGGTGATTGTGAGCAAAGTTTCCAAGAATTAAAAAGAAGATTAACTAGTGCCCCTATTCTCACTATTCCAAGTGGTAATGAACGATTTGTAGTTTATACTGATGCTTCAAGAAAGGGCCTTGGATGTGTTTTGATGCAAGAAGGGAAAGTAATTGCTTATGCTTCAAGGCAGCTAAAGAATTATGAATTGAATTATCCGACTCATGATTTGGAATTGGCAGCAATCATCTTTGCTCTAAAGATTTAGAGACATTACTTGTATGGGCGAACATTTGATATCTTTACTGATCACAAGAGTTTCAAGTACATTTTTACACAGAATGAGTTAAATATGAGGCAGCGAAGATGGATTGAACTTCTGAAGGATTATGATTGTACCATCCGTTATCACCCAGGTAAAGCAAATGTTGTAGCTGACGCACTTAGTAGAAAATCTACAAGTTTTATGGCTAGTCTGGTTGTAAAGTAATGGAAGCTATTAGAAAGAAATTATGATTCGAATGTAATAATGAAAGGGCAAGACTCAATAATGTTGATGGCCTCTATCCAGGTGCAAACTGATCTCATTTAACAAATTAAAGAAGGACAACTACGAGATCCACATTTAATATACTTGAGGAATAAAGTTGAAAAGGGATTGAAGTTGAATTTTCAAATTTCAGATGATGGCCTATTGAGATTTGGGGATAGAATATGTATTCCAAATGACTTAGATATCAAGAACCAAATCTTGAACGAAGGCCACAATTCAAAGTACACTATGCATCCTGGTAGCACAAAAATGTACAGAGATCTCCAAAGTCATTATTGGTGGAAAGGCATAAAGAAGGAGATTGTAATATATGTTTCAAGGTGTTTGACTTGTCAGCAAATCAAAGCAGAACACCAGAGACCTGGAGGTTTGTTACAGCCCTTAGATATTCCTGAATAGAAATGGGAATGCATTACTATGGACTTTGTTTCAGGACTACCCAGAACCTCTAGAAAGCACGATGCTATTTGGGTCATTTTTGATAGGTTAACCAAATCTGCACATTTCTTACCAATCAATATGACTTATTCTCTTGATAAGCTTGCAGATTTGTATGTTGATGAAATAGTAAGACTTTATGGTGTCCCGAAGGAGATTATCTCAGATAGAGACTCAAGATTTCTTTCTAGATTGTGGAGGAGATTACAAGATTCTATGGGCACCAAAGTAAAGTTTAGCACTGCCTATCACTCTCAGACCGACGGTCAATCTGAAAGAACAATTCAAGTACTTGAGGATTTGCTTAGAGCCTATGTTATGGATTGGAGAGGTGAATGGGATAAAGATATTTCTCTTATTGAGTTCTCTTACAGTAATAGTTACCATTCGAGCATTCAGATGGCTCCTTATGAGGCATTGTATGGGCGAAAATGCAGAACGCCTATATGTTGGGAGGAAGTTGGTGATAGAAAGTTGTTAGCACCAGATAAAGTACAAGAGACTACTGAAAAGATTTAGGTTATCATAAAAAGGCTAAAGGCTGCTTAGAGTCGGCAAAAGAGCTATGCTGATAACAGAAGACGAGATATCGAGTTCCAAGTAGGGGATTTTGTATTACTAAAGGTCTCCCCTTCCAAAGGTGTTGCAAGATTTGGAAAGAAAGGAAAGTTAAACCCAAGGTTCATTGGACCTTTTGAGATCCTTGAAAGAATTGGCTCTGTCGCTTATAAGATTGCCTTACCACCATCGATGTGTCATATTCATGATATATTTTATGTGTCAATGCTCAGAAAGTATATACCTGATCCCTCTCATGTCATTAAGTATGAGCCGATTGTGATTGAGAAAGACTTATTTTACAAGGAAGAGCCCATTCGGATTATTGATAAAAAAGAGAAGATCTTAAGAAATAGAATAATTACTCTGGTTAAAATAATTTGGAAGCATCATTCTACAAATGAAATGACCTGGGAGCTAGAGGAAGAAATAAAGAAATCTTATCCTCATCTTTTCGCCGAAAGTGGTATGACAAATTTAGAGGACTAAATTTTCTTTTAAGGAGGGGAGAGAGTAACATCCCCCATTTAAAAAAAAAAATTAGTAAATTCTTGTTTGTAAATATGAGGATTATTTAATAATTTTTTATTAAATAATATTATATTAAAGTTTATGGCTAAGGACCTAAGAGTAAATATTAAAAGTTTGAGTAAATAAAATGGAGAACATGTGTCATTAACAAGGATGAGCCACTTAGCATTTATTCTAAAGTTGACACCTAAACCCCCATGCATGCTTGCCACCTCACTATTTTAGCATGAGCCAAACCTAAGTAATTTAAGGCACCATTAAAAAGAAACTTTTCAGCCAACGTTAGTTTGAGGAGAAGAAGAAGAAGAGAAGAAGAAGAAGAAGAAGAAGAAGAAGGAGAAGAAGAAGAGGAAACTTTGTTTGAGGTTTTGCATCAACTCCATATATTTGGGAATCAAACTCATCTAAGGCAAGTGATCTAACCACTTCCTACAGAATTCCTAATCTCTGTTTTTCTTTTAATTCTTCATAATTCAAAAGATTTCAGCTTAGTACCAAACCGTTCTTTCCTTTTGATACAAAGCCATGAATCTGAAATTTTTCGGTAATCTGACTTCTATACATTGTTTTGGATCTAACTTTTAGCACTAAATTCTGATTTAGACAAAACTAATCCATTTGAAAGTAGACTCAAATATCTTTATTTTGACACTAAGATTGAATGATTTGGAATTTAAATGCCTACTAAGACTTCCGTTTCAATTAACCCTACAGATTCTGCAAAATAGGGACTGAAATTTCTGACCTTCTGTTACTAAATTGCTCATAACTCTCTAGAGAAAATTATGAATTATACAAAGCTTAGTTCTTTGGAAACTAGATTCACATATCTTTCTTTTGACACCTAGTTGGAAATTTTGAAGTATGTTTGCCTTCTGAAACATCTATTTAAATTGATTCTATCAAGTCTGCAATACAGGGATGATCAATTCTGACCTTTCTTTACTCTATTTGTTGTAACTTCCTGTCAAGAACTCAAAAAATTATAAATCTGAGTTCATCGGAAGATAAATTGATACAGCTTTCCAATGACACCTATTTTTAGTGATTTGGAGCATATTTGGTCACTCAAACAATTCAGAAAATATACCATTCAAATTCTGTTATAATTGAAAACTTTGTTGGGTTTTGCCTATTCAATTTTCATCCTATTGGAAATATGATTTCTGCTAAATTCTTCTTCAATTGAGCTTTATATTAGTCCTTTGAAGTTCTTGTATTATTCATCCTGAAATTATTGTATAACTGAAATTTATTATTTAATGCTTTGTTTGCATTTCCTTGTTTGATAAAGGCACATGCATATCTTCGTTGTTCCGTATGTGCTTCTGATATGTGTCAATATTATTGTTCATACTACCCTTTTGTACTCTGGTGTCTTGTGGGATATTGTGAACCTTTGCCAGAAATGGTAAAGGGAGTTATGCTTAGAGCCCGCGATTACTCTGCCGGCCCCATTGACTTCACTCAGACGTGGGTGGATGGAGCTCCCAGACGTGGGAGACTTATGCTTGGTGGTCATCCAGAAATGGATGAATCACATTATGTATGTGGTCCCACAGCGCCCTCTATGTTTATTGATATGATATCCCAAGCTTTGTTTATGAGTTCATATTATGCTTTGGATAAAAATGGAATACATGCTACATCAAAAATGACATACAGCTTGTGTTTATTATTCGGTTCACTTGTTATACTTTGAAGTGTTTCGTTTGTCATTATTATGCCCCCAAACACTCTTATGCCTTTAATATGCGCCTAAATGCTTCATGTGCCATTTGATACATGCCTAAATGCTTCTTTTGCCAATGAAATGCTCCAATTTCCTTTCTCCTATTGTTATATCTAATGCCTATTTTTGAACGAGGTAAACCTTTGTGATTTTATATCAAATGAGATGACTTCAAATGAACACTTGTATTTCTACTTTTGTAACTTGATACTAAGCCTGCTTGAACTTCTCCTATCGCCATGGATATGTTAGACGCTTGCTGAGCTCTTTATGCTCACCCCGTTGCTATATAAATTTTTCAGGGTAGCTTGTCACACACTGAAAAGCTAGAATTGGGTTAAAGCAGTGAAAGGCTAGAAGATTTTTGAGCTAATTTTGTTGGATGATGGTTTTTGTTGTATAGTAAACTTTACTTCTGATGTAATGTTAAGGATCTGTTGATACTTATGTGTTGTAAAAGTTTAAAGGACCGCTCATGTGTATGGAATGATAAGTTTAAGTTGTATAAGGATAAGAACTCATGGTAAATAATTATCTTTTTGTGATTGTATATACTTCTATGTTTATGGATTTGTGTTGTGGTTGATGTTTAGTTGAGTTGCCTTTGGATTTTGTGAATCTCTGAGTGAAGTGGATTATGATTTATGTAACGTACATGTTTATGAATTATGAATATTGATTTTTGAATGATTCTTAGTATCCTCAAATTGTTAGATTGGATCATGGATTGAATTGATGATGAATTATAATATTATTGATTTTAGACAAGGTCACACTTCCTGAATGTGATAATTCGGGGGGGCGTGACAAAATGGGCCGAGGAGGTCCATTCCCCATCACGCGAACAGAGGCATTGTCGATCATGGTTAGGGGGATCACAAGTTGATGTTGCACCCAGGAATGCTTCTGGCATTATTGACATCGCTGCACGTTTGTTATAACATCTCGATGTATGATCAGCCAGTAATAGCCTTACTTAAGGATCTTGAAGGCTAGAGTTCGTCTGCCAATGTGCACTTCGTAAATGCCTTCATGGACTTCGACCAATACTATCTTGGCTTCCTGGGGCACCAAGCATCGAAGGAGCAGTTGGCTGAAGGACCTGCATTAGAGCTAGTTGTTGATTTTGTAGTACTAGGCTTGGGCATGTCTAAGTCGACGAGATGCAATCAGATTGATCGGCAGTATCCCGTCCTTTTGTAGCAAAGGATCTCTTCCATCCAGTTCAGCATAATTTCTACTACGACGATATCTTAGGCTGTAATGGTCCAGGGGGTGAGTGTCTTGATCTTCAATAGGAACTCCCTTGTTGCCCCTGCCGAAGCTAGCTTGGCTAATGTGTCAGCCTATGTGTTCTCTGCCCAAGAACCCTTGTTATTGAGAAATAGAGGATGCACTTACGAATTGGCATACCTCGGCCAAGTACGTCACCATGGTTGCATCTCGAGCTTCATAGCTTCCATCAATGTCGCTTACCACTAGTTGCGAGTCGCTGAAAACCTCCAGCTCTTTCACATGCAACTCCAGCACGAGTCAAAGCCTTGACAATAGTGCCTTGTACTTAGCCTCATTATTGGTGGCTCTAAATTTGAATCGGAGGGCTTGCTCATATAGCTGGTTGTTTGGCCCCTTCAAGATGAGCCCTACTCCTCTTACTGCATTAGCTGATCCGTTGACATATAAGGTCCATTTTTCATTGGCACACCCTTGGTTGTCAATTGCTTCTATAGGGGCCAGTTCGAAGTTGAAGTCGGCCAACACTTGGGCCTTGATGACATTTCTTATAAAGTATTGGATGTCAAATTCTCCAAGTTCAACCGACCATTTGAGCATCTAGTCAAAGACGTTAAATTTGGAGAGGATATGTCGAAGTGGTTGGTTAGTGACCACTCTTATTGTGTGGGCTTGTAAGTACGATCGTAGCTTCCTTGCCGCTTGCACTAGGGCTAGTACTAGCTTCTCGATGAGGGGGTACTGCTTCTTGGGCTCATTTAGGACATGGCTGGTATAGTAGATGGGTTGTTGTGTTCTTTGTCCTCCTGTATTAGTATCAAGCTGACCGCATGGCCCGAGGCTACAAGATACATGCTTAGCAGCTCGATCGGACTGGCCAAGGTGAGTTGGGGCAATTGGGCGAGATGCGCCTTCAACTTCTCGAAGGCTTCCTTGCTTTCCAAGGTCCACACAAAGTCCTTGGAGTGCTTCAGAGCTCAGAAGAAGGGGAGGCATTTAACGCCCGACCAAGATAGAAATCGATTGAGCACTATTAGCCTTCCGGTAGGGCGTTGAACTTCCTTGATCAAGTGGGATAGCTACATTTTGGTTATTGCCCGGATCTTCTCGGGATTTGTGTACATCCCTCTCTAATGGATGATGAAGCCAAGGAACTTATCAAAGCTAACCTCGAATATGCACTTGGAAGGATTCAACCGTATATCGAACTTCTTGAGTGTTTGAAATGTCTCAACCAGGTCTACCAAGTGTGTGTCGACTGCTTTACTTTTTACAATCATGTCGTCAACGTATACCTTCATGTTCTTCCCAATCTAGTGCTTGAATATCTCGTTAACCATCCTTTGATATGTGGCTATGGTATTCTTCAAGCTGAAGGGCATGATCTTGTAGCAATATACTCCTTGGTCGGTGATGAAGGCAGTATACTCTTGGTCATGGGGAGCCATCTGGAGTTGTTTGTACCTGAGAAGGCATCCATGAACATGAGGAGTTCATATCCTTAGGTGGGTGGCGTCTCTCAATTGATCTATCCTCGGGAGAGGATAATAGTTTTTTTAGCATGCCCTATTGAGGTCGATATAGCCAACAGACATCCTCTAGCTTCCATTAGATTTCTTGACTAGAACTACATTGGACAGCCATTGAGGGTAGTTTAGTTTAGTTATAAATCATGCTTCTAGTAGTCGGTCCATCTCGTCGCTAATTGCCTTTTGTCAATCAGGGGCGAACTTTCGTGTCCTTTGCTTCATAGGACGAGGCTTAGGAGAGATATCTAACTGGTGTTGTGCGACCCTTGGGTCGATTCCCGACATGTCTTTAGGAGACCAAGCAAACACATCAGTGTTTTTCGCAAGAAGATTGATGAGTTGAACTTGGTCTTTTTCTAGAAGTGCATACCTGACCTTAATGACCCTATCAGGTCGGTTCTTATCGAGGGGGACTTCCAACACTTGTTCGGTTGACTCGGGATGAGGAGGTGTTTTGGTTGTCTCGAGGATCCGCTAGCAATAGCTCTGGCTTCAGTTTTTTGGGCAGCGAGACTACCGTCACGTAACATTGCCTTGATTCTCTAGGATTGCTCCTTACCTCCCCGATCACGGCTCAGGTCAGGAACTTCACCACCCGATGGTAAGTGGATACAATCGCCCTTAACTTGTTGAGGGTAGGGTGGTCGAGGATTACATTATACGCTAAAGGGAGGTTGACCACCATGAATGTGACAATTAGAGTTTTGGACTTCAGTTCCTCGCCAATTGTGATAGGCATGGTGGTGGTTCCAAGGGGAGAGATGGAATCCTCTATGTCGAGGTCATCGAGGTGAGATCCTTCTCGGTCAGATTGAGTTTTTGAAAGGCGTCGAGGTATAAGACATCTGCAAAACTCCCAATATCCACCATTACCCTTTTTACTTAGGTGTTGGCGATCGTGACCGAGATCATAAGGTTGTCATCATGGCTGAGGTACTTGGCTTTTCCTGTCTTGAAGGTGATCTTGGGGCTGTTCCTTTCCTTGGGATGCTTCTCTACTATGGCTCGGGCATAGGTCTTCTGCCTGAATGTGCTGTGTCCCTTGGATACTGGACTACTGATGATCACCT